>NW_010116016.1:0-4727 GCF_000699245.1 Pterocles gutturalis | reverse complement strand
TTTCTTCCTCGTATCCCAGTCTCCCTTCTCTCAGCTTAAAACCGTTACCCCTGTCAGTCCACCCCCGATCAAGAGTCCCTCCCCATCTTTCCTGTAGCCCCCTTTCAGCACTGGAAGGCCACAGTAGGATCTCCTCAGAGCCTTCTCTTCTCCAGGCTAAACAACCCCAACTCTCTCAGCCTGTCCTCATATGGGAGGTGCTCCAGCCTTCTGATCATCTTCGTGACCTCCTCTGGACCCACTCCAACAGTTCCGTGTCTGGCCTGTGCTGAGGACCCCAGAGCTGGATGCAGCACTGCAGGTGGGGGTCTCCGCTGACAAGACTAGAGGGGGAGAGTCACCTCCCTTGACCTGCTGGTTATGCTCCTTTGATGGAGCCCAAGACACAGTTGGCTTTCTGGGTTGCGTGTGCACATTGCCAGGTCATGTTGACCTCTTATCAGCTAACACCCTCAAGTCCTTCTCCTCAGAGCTGCTCTCAATCCATCCCCCTCCCAGCCTGTATATGTGCTTGGGATTGCTCCTACCCATGTCGGGGACCTTGCACTTGGCGTTGTTGAACTTCATGAGGTTTGCATTGGTCCACCTCTCAAGCCTGTCAGGGTCCCTCTGGATGGCATCTCTTCCCTCCAGCATGTCCACCACACCACACAGCTTGGTGTTGTCAGTAAACTTGCTGAGCGTGCACTCAATCCCACTGTCCATGTCTCACACAAATATGTTAAAGAACACTGGTCCCAGAGCTGATCCCTGTGGAACACTGCTCCTCACCGGTCTCCACTTGGGCATCGAGCTGTTGACCACAACTCTTTGGGTGTGATGATCCAGTCAGTTACTTATCTACAGAGTGGTCCTTCCATCAAATCCATGTGTCTCCAATGCAGAGACAAGGATGTTGTGTGGGACAGTGTCAAAGGCTTTGCACAAGTCCAGGTAGATGGCGTCCTTTGCTCTTCCCTTATCCATTGCACTGTGACCCCATTGTAGAAGGCTGCCAAATTTGTCAGGCACAATTTGCCTTCAGTGAAGCCAGTTTGGCTTTATGATTGAATAGCACTTCTTGATAGCTCTAATGGCTTTACTTTACAGAAAATTTATTCACATATAATACTGAGCTCATATTTTATTAATAAAGTGCCTTACCTCTTCTGCCTCAGTTCCTCTACAGGCATTGCACTGTGTCTTGCTCTTCATAGCACTTGTGAAATACGCTATTGTGCTGCACAAAGCTCTTCAAGTTATATTGCTTCAATTACAAATGCATGTTATTAGGAGATGATAACCTAATATCCATTCTGTTTTTTTTCTTTGGAAATGTATTTAAAACTGTGCTGCACCTCATGTTGTTGTTTTACTATTTCAGTTCAGCACAAAAAGCTTCAAGCCATTAAGTGCAAATCATTTATTGACAAAAACTTTTTAAAACTGCTTTAGCAAGCAGCATTTCTGAAGGGAAGTCAATTTCTTAGTTGGTTAACCAAAGTGTTAAAGTTGAGCTCACTCTAATTCACCACCAGTTCTCATTTCAAAAGAACAATTTCACCAGAGTCAGTGACTGAGTGATGGATGCGTTTGGATATAAGGCATCCTCCATCTGCCTTTGGCCATTTATTCCTCTTCCCACAGAGGGTGTCGATAAAGAGAAATCTGATGGTTCACAAAGATGTTTCCCAGAGATCGCCTTAGCCACGTTCTGTTGGTCCAGCTGCCTTCATCTGGTGGTGTTGCCAGCGGTGCTGGTATAGGCTAATGTGCCACAAAAGGTACTTTTCATCCTCTGTGAACTTGGGCCAGTAACTTAATTTTGCTAGTTTTTCTGCTGGGAAAGGAGAAAAATACTGACCTTGCAGGTATTTTCTGAGGGCAAATACACTGAAGGCTGTAAATACTCAGTTACTCCAATGGAGACTGTGTAAGAAGCTAAAGGAGTAAAAGTGACTGCAGATAAAGGCATTGCTGAAGCCAACTGGAAAACAGGCATTAGAGTCTGTTACCTCAGCAGACAGGGTTGAAGAGGAGGAGCTGGAGGGCAGGAGAAATGCAGCTTATGAAAGCAGAGGCTAGTTTGTGAAAAGGGCATTTTAGGCTGTAAGGTCCCTCACCTCATTCACCAGGTGTCCACAGCAGTGGAATCTATGTGCATTGCTCATTTGGATCCTGGGTGGCCATTCCCGTTCTACAGGATGCAGCTCCTACTTACAAAGGACGTATTTCGAATGACATCATTCTTTTAGAAATTGAGAGGTATGTACAGCTCTGCAGTGTGTTTTTCGAATACCAGCTTTCCCTTAACCAAATCGAACAAGAGAAATTACCTTTTCTGTTTCTCTAAAACTCCTCCATACAGCCTAAGAGAGATCTGGTGACCACTTGCCCCAAGCGTGTACTCTTCCATATGCTTCAAAAAGTTTTCGATGTGAGCAGATTTAGGTTTCCTTTTACCTCTCAGTGATACTAACAGCTTTGCAGCTCCTAATCTCACAATAGAAAACAGATATATTATGGGCCAAACACCTGATCACTGGGACTATGCTAGATGGAGGTAAAAGCTACCTGTGAAGGAACAACAAATAAGCATTATCTTAGAGAAAGCCTGGTCAATGAGCGTGACAAGGTAAATTTGAAAACAAGTTTACAAATTACTGGCCTAGGCAGGCAAAACACAAGTTAATTTTTTTTTTTAAATTGAAAAAAATATTTATTTCTGTTTAAAGTATCTTGCTTCTGAGATCCAGGATCCATGGTGTGAGAAGTTGATACTTGCATTTTTGTCATCTGAATTGAGCAGAGGAAGGAGAAAATACTGGCTGCATACTACTTACAAACACTGTTCAAGTAGCAAGACTTAGCAAGGCCACTGTCACTTCCAAGAGAGTCTATTTGTTTCCTTCACAGAAGCCAGACAAAGAAGGAAAAATAAATCAGTACAAACTTTTATTTTTAAAGCAACAGAATAGAAATAAATCTAGGGAATGGCACAGCGTGCTGATTTTCAGTGCCATTATCCTGTGGAATGTAACTAGTGTGATGGTAGGGCCATTGTGTCGCTTGCTAAAAGAGTATGTGACAAAGAAACAGCGATCTTGCTATAGTGCAATGATAATAACAGATCAGGTGGGAAGAAAATCCCTACTGCATTGAGAAACTCTATTTTGGTGGGGCAGTTTGGTTAAAAGTCAGATTTTCCCTGCTGTTACAGATTAAAGCTGGATCTTTAGCAGTATTCAAATGAACAAGCATTCATGGAATAAATTCATTTCTGTATGGTTTTAATAAACATGGGAGGCCTGTCACTGAAACAATGACTGGGTAACAAGTTATAGCTAGATGATAAAGAGGAAAGGCTGGAAGGAAAAAGTTGTAGTTTTACACAGCACTGCTCACTCACCCTCCCTCCCCTGCTCCCAGGGATGGGGAAGAGAAGCAAACGGGTGAAGGGAAAAGGGACCCATGGGTTGAGATAAGAACAATTTAATAACTAACCTACAATAATATTGGAAATAATAATGATGATTATAATAATAATAATAAATACAAATATACAAATGAGCAATACACAGTGACACTGCTCACCATCCAGTGATGAAGGCTCAGCCTGTTCCTAGCTAACAATCCCGGAGCAGGGAGAGTCCCGAAACCACAATCCTGGAACACAGATAAGAGCCCAAGTGTCTGAGAGACCCAGATGACCCTGAGAGAGGGGTGACCCAGATGGACACAACCCTGAGAAACAGAACTTCTGGACAGATTCTTATCTATATACTGGGCATCGCATGCATGATATGGAATAGACCACTGTCCAATTTGGGTCTCAATCCTAAAACTAAGATCAAACCCCAGGCTAGCAACTGGGGCTGTGCTTCCTCCCAGCTTCTCCTGCCCCTGCAGACACAAGCACAGCAGGGAAGCTGAAAAGTCCTTGACTGTCCTGGCAGCAACTGTAACCATCAGTATGTGATCAGCTTCTCCTCAGCACACATCCAAAACACAGCTTCTCACTAGCTACTGTGAAGAAAGTTAACCCCGTCCCAGCTGAAACCAGGACAAAAGGCTATAGCAGAGTCTCGCTGCTGTACTGATGCCCATGCTATTCGCAATACCTGGAGGGTGGAAAGCAGCACAGAGTCTAATGTAACCATTTACAGGTTACACACTCTGCTACGCTGAAGCAACACCGCTCCTCCATGACCATCCACCCCTGCCTTAACAGCTGGCCAGCCCAGCCCGTCAGCATCTCCAAGCTGCCCTCTTCACATGGGGGAGCCTTCAACAGCAGTAAAGCTGCACCCACGGCAGCAGTCAAACGCTGGCCTTCCTGAGCGATTCCAAAGCCATTGCTCTGCTCTTCCTTATCAGCGATTATATTTCCACAGTTTGCAAGAGCAGCAATATCCTGCAGCACCCTACCAGCCATGTGAGGAGGAGGAGGAGGTGAGAGCACGAGCCCTCTGTCGGGTCTCCAGCTGTTCACACCTGTGTGAATACACGACCGGGGCTGGGACCACCAAAGTGGGTGTCAAAATGTCCGTACCAGCACCGACAGCAGTTCACCTCCAGCCTCGGGAGCTGGGGACGTATCTTCCCAGGGCCCACCTGCCATCGCCTGGGGGCGGCTGCCCCCCCCGTCCCCTCAGCCCGGCGGCTCCTTCCCGCCTCCCGCCCGCCAGGAGGCGATTCCACCTCAGCCCTGGAGCGTTGGGGCGGGACCGGCCCGCCCCAGCCCGTCA
>NW_010116015.1:54549-61145 GCF_000699245.1 Pterocles gutturalis | reverse complement strand
TTTAAGGTCCTTTCCAATCCAAAACATTCAGTGATTCTATGATTCTATGATCTTCAACCATCTACTCTTCTAGGCTTTTTTAAACAGACTACTCACACAGCTGTGAGGATTTAGCAGGAACTAAATAAAATATATTCTTTTAACATTAAAAGGGTTCACAAGAGTTCCCATTTTCAATGCTTTTACATATATTTCTGTAAAATATAATTTAAAAATTTCATGTTGCATTTGGAGAGTGAGTGCTCATACGGAAAACTCTTTAACATATAAATAAATAAATAAATAAGTGCATCTTGTGAAAGTTAAGCAATTCCATATCTCAATATACTAGTTTCATGCTGTGGATGCAGTCCAGCTAGTAAAGGAGTTGTAGCATAATACTGTAATTGTAGTCATTCACAATTACCAGTTTTAACTAAGGTAGTTTTTACAATCACTTTACAGTTGTAAACCAAACATTGATATTTACCATGAAGTCTCTTCATGTTACATTTCATCCCATTTTGTCCTGTCAATCAATGCCTAATGCAGTGTCAGTCTAATTATATTCATGCAATGTAATTATATTGCAAGTACAAATCTTTCTATTAAATATAAAAATGCTTAAGACATGGATAGGCTAAATAAACAATGCTCTACATAGTTGTGTACTATTATTTTTATCTAAACAAAGAAATGAAATGTCACATGAAGATGCAGCAATATAAAAGTGATTGATATGTCATTTTTTGTGCTAGATAAGATATTGTATGTTATCTGACTACTCTACAATGCACTCTGAATACAAAAAAAAAGTGTCATAATGCTGATTGAAGATATACCTTTCTATTGTTGATTTAACCTGTTTAAATTACACTATTGTTTTTGAGGAAAGCTTATAATGCTTCTTAGATGAGTGACATGTTTTTGTTTTAGCTTACAGAAGAAAAGATGAAGCAGAGAGAACATCAAATCTGGGAAGCACATGCATCAGCTATTATCAGTCACCTAGCTCATACTTGTCTCATTAATGTGGTTTCAGAAGAAGGTCAGACCTGCAGCCAATGTATTACTCAGGTGACAACAGGAACATTAGCACTGATGCATATCACTCACAGAAGTAAAACCTCTCTGCTTGGTCCATTGCTGCCCAATCAGGACACCATTACAATGAATAAATTGTTACACTTAGTCTCATAAGTGTATATAAAAAAGAACTGCCATCAATGCACTTCCTTCAGATCTAAAGAACAGATCTCCTCAGATGCAGACAAAAGAAGAATTTTGGAGAGAGGGAGGGAAAAACATGTATATATTCTCTAAGTGGGTCATACCATGTAGGAAGAAACCTACAAGGTTTATTCCAAGGCACAAAGTAGACAACAACAAACACGGTAGATCAACAACCCTAAGAGGTTGTGCAGGCTGCAAAACCTAATCTGAGTGTCTGAATGTCAGTGCCTCTATGTAAATAAGTGTGTAAGTTCCCATTATGGTCGGCTGAATGTTAGTCAATACAAGCAAGAGGGCTGTACACCTAACTAAATGTCACTAGCTACTTTGGGGTAATTTTAAGAGCTCTCCAAAATCTATTAGTTGTATTGCCTATGTGGAAGCTCAGACACCTAACTCACATGTTGGTGCTTGCACAGAAATCTGAATTTATATTTTTAGAATCCAAAGCAGAGCATCAGCCCTTGGCCATGTTTCTAACTCTGGGAACAAATTATAATCCTGTGATCACAGAAATTAAAAGCATAGAGAAGCTTTTCAGGATAAACTCAGCATACAAATGAAAACCACAAGTTTTAAAATCCTGTAGTGAGGGACAGACTTAGGGACAATCAGTTACACAATTTTTGAGGATCTTCTTCTCACAGTCCCATGGTTTAGCCCACCTAATAGTATTTTACTGCAAAGGGCAGGAACTGATATGCAGGAAATTTTACTCAAACATAAGAAAAACTTTTCTACTGTGAGGGAACATCTAATACTGGAGCAGGTTGCCCAGAAAGAATGTGGAGTTTCCATCCTTGAAGATATTGAAAACCTGACCAGACACAGTCCTCAGCAACCTGCTCCAGCTGACCGTGCTATGAGCAAGGGGCTGGACTAAATGATCTCCAGAGGTCCTTTCCAACCTGAGACATTTTGTGATCTTGCGGTTTCTCAGTTCCTGGTCAGCAGAAGATTATGAAGCAATCAAAGATTTTGAATAACTCTTTCAACCTTCTGAAATCTTTGGAATCGTTTCTACATATTGCACAAGACCATTTAGAAATTTGCATTGCATCAGAAGTTTAGCATAAGCATAGCAACATTTAACCTTGATAAGCACAATTCAATGTTTAAAGCACTGGTGACTTTCATATTCATTGTCCCATTTTGTTTGTCTCTTCAAGCTTCTATTTTCTATCTCTTTTATATATTTTTGTCAATTAATTTCAAAGAGCATGTTCAAGATGAGAAACTAAATCCCTCTGTATGTGTCATGGTTGCCAGCTGACAGTCAGTGACTAGTGAATGGAGACAAGCCGCAAAGTAACCTTCTTCTACAAGTTTAATGGACTTCACTCACCAATAAAGCACACTCAGAAAGCTGTGATCCCTTGTAGCCCAGTTATACACAGCTCTGGGCATCAGCTGGCATGTACTCCTTGACCTCTGCTCTAATTTATATCCCCAGCTCTGTACTTCCTTTGAAGGTATGCAGCATCTCTTGGAAGTGCACCTTGATGCACCTTCAGGCAAGTCCCCAGGCAGTAGTTTTATCTCATTGAGCCATAACTGATTGTCCCCCTTTAAGGTGCACAAAACATGCCTTGTGTTGAAATCATTCACTGAATACATTGAAGCACTGCTTTGAAAATGTATGCTTGTATTTTCAAAGTGAGGTGAATTCCCATGTACAGCTGAAGAAAGATTTAGAGGAGATCAATGAAGCCTCCCTCAGCTGATACAAAACAAGATTGTGTAGACTTTAGAATAATCAAACAGTTAATCTAGTTTCATTTCTACATAACTAAAACTCATTGGTATGCTTTTATTATGTTAATTTTCCAAACCTGCAAAGCAAAAAACTCTGTAAACTGAAAGTAACCAAAGGGGCTGTTTGGTAGAGACAGAAATGAAGTATGTCTTTTGAAGTGTTCCAGAGAAAATGTGTTCAGAATATTTAAGTCTCAAGTGAGTTACCAAAGGTTATTCATTCACAAGTGAGATAAATTCATACCTGTCAAATTGTCTGGTTCCTTTGTGTGATCACTAGGGCCTCAAATCATTTATTTTTTTCCCCAGTGAAAATTCAATATTTTCATATACCCAAATTTAGTAGCATTTCCTGTGCCAGAAAGTAAATGAATTCATTTTCCTTTCATCTCACTTTCCACTTTTACCAGAGGAAAAAAAAAAAAAGAAACAAAAATCCAGCTTGGCTGACATAAATCGTTTTTAAATACAATTTTACAGTGCAAAAAGCCTGCAACCTCCTTACAACAGATACTATATTTGTAAACAGACTCCTTTTAGTAAAATCTTATGTCTGCCAGTGATTAAAATGGGTGTGTAAAGTATTATTTCAAACTAATTCAAGACCTGCTTAGCCCTTAAACACTTTTCCAGTGTTTAACCTCTCATACTTGCAAAAGAAGGGTATATGAACCCAAAAGCTTTCCTTCTTCTCGACTTCGATCCGAAAGGAATTATTATATGCATCCTAAACTCTACCTTATTGTAGTAGCATGAATCACTGCTTCCATCACGCAAAGTGTGGACTGAATTTGATACCAGCCCTCTGGATTGTTGAAAATTCAGTAGAGCAGGGTTAAAAAAGAAGCTGAGGAGTCAGCAAGAATCGCAGAAAACTTACATTTTGAAAGAAAAAAAGAGATGGTCAGGGCAGGCAACAGAGAAACAGTTCACTTATGAAGCTAGAACAGCAAAAACAGTTGACAGAAGCACCTACCAGGAGTCACATTACTGAGAGGCACAAGAGACAGAGACTGATCCTGTGGACTTTTCCTCTATATTCTTAACTGTTCTTTTTAGTAGTTGTATGTATATAACAATTTAGCTTGCAAGTGGGTTCAAGGTCACAGTCACTGCATAGCAAAGCTTTTATAAAAGAATATTTAATTTTTACATTTCTGACTGCATGGCAAATGGCTTAATGTTGTTTCCTTTTGCAAAGAAAGAAAAGGAGGAAACAGGTCCCATATAGCTTTCACGTGTTTTCTGTTAATTAGATTGACATTAAGAAAACTGAATATAGTTTCTCAAATAATAATTATTTTTATATTTTTGTATTCTGTACTTTTTACTTTTTTCTGGTTTTGTTGGTGAAGTGCCACATTTTGAGGCATTTGTGTTCTACCTTTTGCTGCATTTGGCTTCTCAGTGCAATGAAAATAATAAAATAAAATTTTGCATAAGGCAGTGGGATGAACTTTGGAAAACCTCTGTGTAATTTTCCCTGCCTAGATAAGAAATTTCATAATGCTTACTGCTCTGTATAGTATCATTAGCTCTCACAGATAGGAGAACATCTTCAAGAATGTATCTTTCATTCTATTCAATTTACATCTTTCTGGCTAAAACTGTAAATTCTCCTATTCACTCCTAACCACACTGATGTGGTTGACTTGTTTTGTTTGAATTTGGTCTGTTTTTTCAGAAAATCTGTGCATAATTTTTATTTTGAAATCTATGCACTACTCCTCAAACCTCACTTAGAATATGTTGGTTCTGAAAAATGCAGCTAACATGGTATCTACTGGTTTGATTCATGATAGGGAATCACTACAGGAAGAGAGTCAAAACAATTAAATATTCAATCAAAGCAAAAATTACATACTCAGTCTCCTAAGAACTAAGGACTGAAGTATTCCATGATTGTATGTTGAACAAGACCATATTGCTCCTTTGGATAATATTTTTTATGTTTACGTATGTAGGTTAGAATGTGTGTACAAATGAAATATAAAAGAGTAATGCTATTATTGTAATTCCATAGGAACTTCTTCATCTGACCTTTTATTATAATAGAAAGTTCTGCCAACAACAAAAAAATAATTAATTTCTGGGGTTCCGATAATACTAGCAATACTAACAGTGTACTATTTACACTATTGTAATCCACAATTGCAAAATTTACAGAGTTGACACACTCTGATCCTGCTAAGGGGAGAATCTGGCCCAATGGGGTCAGAGAAGAATGCAGCAGCATATGTATATTGTCTAAATACAAATAAAATAGATCACAAGGTACTCAGAAAATGACAGCCACTTTAATTCTTAAAGGGCTTAGACTTCCAACCCCTTTAGAAATTATGAAATGAAGAATAACAAAAAAACAACCCCCCATTATTATCCAAGCACAAGTGGTATAAGATCATTTATCTTGACGGATGTCACCTTAGAGCACATATTATCCCTATCTCTCAAAGTGTTTTTTCCCCCTTATTTCATCTCTGACATTCATTGTAAATTTAATGATCCACATACGATTCGCTGGTGTCTCAGTCTGGTGTTTTGAATCATGAAACTAGTGCTAAATTTATGGCACTGCAGTACCACTTAGTGAATCATTAAGCAGTACAGTGATTTTAATGATTTGGATCATACTGGACCTCATCACTGTATAATGAAGTTCCATTCAGCATAAATTTTATGTAAAAATTCAATTTGCAAACCAACAACATGAAACTACAACATTTTTTCTAACCTGACGTTGTATTTATTTATCACGATTTCCATCAGTGTTTCACATGAGGAAAGAAAATGCTACCTCATTACAAAAATAATTTTTTAGAGTCCTTGCACCACTGAAAAAATATGTACTTTTGGACTGATATTTTTGCAGAAGTCTGCTCTTGAACATAAACCTCTAGGGGGCTCAGACATAGAGTATGCTGAATTAGATGGTGATATTACTGATGTGGCTAAGTGCTCAGAAAACTGATCATTCAAAAGGCTCACAGAGCCTTCTCTACCATCCAAGAGGATCCACCGTCGCAGAGGGGAACATTCGTTACTGACCAGCTCAAAAGCATTGGTCACCCCATTGCTGTTTCCATTATAAACTCTGTTTCTCAGACTGGAGGCTTTCTATGATGAACGTTTGTACCTTGCTTCTCTAAAACACACTGAAGGAGCAGAATAGATATATGTTATTGTCCTGGGTGAAGCAGAGACAGAGTTAACTTTTTCATAATAGGCTGTGTCTTCTTCACAAGAGGCTGTGCTTTGGATTTGTGCTCAGAAAAGTTGATAAGAAAGGAATGTTTTATAATTGTTGCTAGGATACTTCAAGGTCCTTCAGCCTCTTCGCTCTTTGCAGACAGGGCAGGTGGTCTGGGAGGGCACAGCCCCAGCTACTAGCCCAGGATTTGTTCTTCGGTTACTAGATTGAGAACCAGAGTGACCAATAATCTATTCCATAACATACACGTCATGCCCAGTATATAGGTGAGGACCCTTCCGGAGGATTACCCCTTCGCCTTTTGGTTCTGGTGCCTTTCAGTTTCGGTTCTCTTCTGGCTAGAGGTGGTCTCTCTCTCAAGGCCTTCCCTCCCCCACCCTGTGCCCTGGTCGGCTCTTTGTCTGCAACGCTCGGACTG
>NW_010116015.1:46941-54384 GCF_000699245.1 Pterocles gutturalis | reverse complement strand
CTCCTTCTCTCCCTTCTCCGGGATCGTTAGCCGGAACTGGCTGAGCCTTTGGTCACTGGGTGGGGGGGCAGTATAACTGTGTATCACTCATTTGTATATTTGTATATAGTATTATTTTCAATATTATTGTAGTTTAGTTATTAAATTGTCCTTGTCTCAACCCACAAGTCCTTTTTTCCCTTTACCCCAAAAACTGGGATACACATTAGCAAGAGCCACTTGGCTAGTCAACACTAGAGGATCTGCCAATTGGGCTGGTCCTGCCCAGTCAGAACCTTTATGTACTACCCCTTTAACTCTCTCCCCTACCCTCAGATGGGGGAAGGAATTGTGTGTGGCTTGGCTCCCAGCCAAGGGCTAACCCATCACAGTTATCAACCCAAACACAGATTCCCTACTTTGCACAATTTTACACTGTATTAAGTGTAATAGGCACAATGGAGCTAATGCATTGTTAGTAGTTCGTACAGAAAGTTTTTCATTTGCAAACAATCAATTTTAGACTTCCTTTTTCAGAAAAGTTTGCTTCTCAGGTTGATTTTCACCAAAAAAAAACCAACCTAAAATATTCACAGATAATACTTGGATCATTTGTTAATTCCATTTCATCTAACTTCTTGGTAGTATTAACTAATATGGTTGGGCCAGAGTCCTGAAAGAAAAGAAATTTAGTGGGAAGGAAGTACAGTTCTTGAAAAGAGTTATGGTTTTTCAGTTCTCCTGGTCCAAATTACATGCATTTGAGAGCTTCAGATTTAGCCAATAAAGTTATTGAAGCACTACATTATTTTTGAGGTGGTGTGAAAAAATGGGGGTATACTAAAAGTCCTTAGATTAATTGATTGTTAGTTCAACAGCACATGGCAGCTCAGACTCTCTAAGTACTTTACAGATGTCAAAGGTAAAAAAGAGGCGAATAGGATGAGAGAGGGGTTTTTTCCTCCAAAGAAAAAATGAAAGCAATGAATAATAGTCACCATGCAGTAAATCAAATACATATAACCGGCAAAAGTAACAAAATGACCCTAACAAAGTTTCCAAGAAATGCTCATGTTACAAAACATCCTAGAATGGTGCAGCCACTTTTCTTCATGCCTACCCAGCTCAGTTGCCCAGTGCCAGACATAAAATAGAGAAATTTTCTGTTAAACAGCAGCAGTGGATAAGAATCATGTGATACTAATCACTGGTGCATTTTCAAACTGGAGAGGAATAAAAGAGTTAGAAGCTCCTCTGAGTCTTTTCTCTTTTGTTTTTCCACAGTGAAGTTGTAGGCACAATATTTTATGGAACCAGGAACATTCAGTAATCTGACTTGTGAGACAGTAAATCTTGCTATATGAAGTCGCATAGTTGCTGTGGCATTTAATGCAATAGTAGAGAAAATGCAACATAAGATCTCTAACAAACCATTTGAAATATGTCTTTTCTTTTAAAAAATTTATAATTGAAACCACATTTACTTTTAAGAGTGTTATAGCCACAGGACTGCTAGCTCTGCAAAACAAAACCCGTCTTTAGCCATATGTGCCATGCCTAATGCATTTTTACTACTGCAGGTTTAGGAAATAACAAGGCTTGCTTTCATCCAGCTGAAGGGATATACACATACACACTCTCACATGTAACGGAGTCAGTAATACTCTTATATACAGGTTTGCGAGTACCAGAGCTAAACAAGCCCACTTTCCTACGGATTTGTGTGTCGCAACTGATACCCTCTCGTTACAGATTCTACATTACCAGTGAACATTGCCTGCTCACAAAAAGCACATCTATTTTGTGTGGATTCTCTGATGTCTAAGAATAGTTGAGCAGTAGTTGTAATTTTTTCTTCAGTTGGGTCACTAACAGAGTCTTTCTTCAACTTTGCAATCTACATTATGCATTTCCACAGCTTCATGATCCATGAAACCTATACTCTGCTGTGAAATTTGGTCAAAACTAACTACAAGATATTAAGAGAGGAGGGCTTCAGGGAAATAGTCAAACAGACCTAGATAAAGATAGTATAAATACAGATCTTTTTCCTCTGTAATCAAAAGAAAAATAGAATGTTGGGCTAACAGTTTCCTCAAAGGTTGTCTTTTGTTTAAATTAAGTGGAATATTTCAATTTGCTCCTGCCATGACCTCAAAACGTCATAACAAGATTTTTTTAATGTGCTGTGCCAGCCCAGCTCAGCCAGAGCATTCTAATGAATTGGTCTGCAATTTTTACTTAAAATGGGTGCAGCAAAACCACAAAAAGGCTTTGGAATACTTAAATGATGCTTTTATTATGGCATGAACCAGAAGAAAAAACTTTTTAAAGAGAAAAAATCTGTCTGCCAGGTGAGACAAAGTAAGCTATGAGGTCTGGCAAAGATATTCCAGTGTGCACCTCTGGCTGATGCACTGCTGCAATTCCCAGCTGCTCATGCTGGTTTCCTAATAAAAAAAAATATTTTTGAAGATGAATGAAGGTCTGCTTATCCATCAGTCGTGGTCAGCTCCCAGCCATTAACAAAACTCTGGTCAATTTTAACCAACTTTGATGGTGTAATTAATTGCAACATGTCTTTGAAGAACTAGCAGGTGGGCTACTAATGGTCTCCATAGGTAGCCATAAGCCCACTGACCTAAACAGTGCATGCAGATGGTCTGTTGGTGCTTGTGCAGCCTGCAGTCAGTGAGCCCTCTGTGGCCACTTGCCCAGGCAGAAGTTCAAGTGCATGGCAGGGGACTGTGGGCACTATAGTAACAGAAGAGGAAAATATAGGAGACATGAAAGAGAACTGAAGGTGGTGCAGTAGGAAATTACATTATTTTGGGTGTCCAGAAGATGTAACATTCACTTCTACAGATGACTAAAAATCTCCACAACTCAAATAAAATTTCTTTCCTCTTATTCTGATGTCTTGTCGAATTAACTTTACATTGTTAGTAAGCAAGTAATAGCTTATCCTTTGGAAACCTGGAGCTACAGGGTATCAGGAGCCATTATAGTTACGTTATTGCAAGGTCTTTCTCAGGTCATTCAGGCTACCCAAGGCATCTGGACCATGCAAGCAGTGTGACTCACACAAGCAGTGTTCATAACAAACAATACTTCAAGCAATTCCTCAGCAAAGGTTAGCTAAGTGACAGGTTAGCATGACAGCTTTTGGTTGGTTTCCTGAGACGTTTTCTTCCAGCTCATGCAGAGCACACAGTTCATCCTACACAGATATTAGATATCTAAACAGATACCAAATAAAGCTTCAAAGCAGATAACATGACACTATTCAGAAAAAAAGTATTGTTGCAGTGTTTGGGCTGTGAGAAGGTAATGGTGTTCAGAAAAAAAAACCTACCGCCATCGTCAAAAGTGACTTGTGATTCTGGTCAACACTCTAAAACATCTCAAAGGTTAATGTATGTTTCAGAATATTTCACGTAAAACAGACACTTTAAAGGCAATTTGAATTATTCACCTCATAAATCAGGATTTTTAAAAAAATATTGTCTGGAATCTGTCTGAAGCTTGAGTTGGTTCTCTTACAAAGTATAGAACATTCCTTTATAGTCTTTATTTTAAGGGTAAGACCATAGCTAAAAACTCTAGAAAATGCAGTTTCTGACTGTGAAAATATAATTTTGTGGTGCTGAATTGCAAAAAAAAAAAAAAAAAACCCAAAGAAGACCCAAGCAAACCCTGAAAAAAAGATAACGACAAGCCACTCCTCCTTATGCATGCAGAAACCCAAGGTTCGTCACAGATGAACTGAAGGATGAACAGCATTTGAATACTTCAAAGTCTGAGTACTCTTTGATTTCAGGCAGCTTTGTTTTGCCAATAGCATTTTCAAGCAGCCAAGGACAACAATAATAGACACAATAAACTTGTTTTTGGCATCTTACCCACAGTACGACTAGATAAGCTTGTATTTTTCTAAGGGTTTTTTTTCAGTCATTTGTTGTAATAATAACTAATTCTTCCGATTAAAACTTGAGTAGTATGCTGCTGACTTTAAAACACTGGATAGTGTTTTGAAACTTGGTTATCTGGGACTATGTATCAGGCACTGTCATCTCCAACATCAGCTTGGTATGTTTTATTCAAGATCATAATGTATTTGACATGATGTGATTTTTTTTTTTTAATTTGAGATTTAATTGGTGTGTAATAAAAATCCATACCACAAAAAAAAAAAAAAGAAAACTTTCCCACGGGAAGAATTCCCATCTCTTTTCTCACTTGCATTTTTTCAGGATATTTGTTTTTTCTACACACAACAGCACCAGACACTTTACCTATCATGCTACCTCTTACATGATCTTAATTTTACAGTTTAGTAGCAACTAACCATATGAAAACCAATAAGAAGCAGATTTTTTTTTTTTTACAGTAGCATGACTAATATCACAGGAGAGCCTGTGATATGAAAGTGACCATGAAAAGCCAGATTCTGCTAAAGGATACCACCATCACCTAGTAATCCAAGGAGGTGTTGGCGTAAAGTAAGATAATTGGAGGTTCTATTTATAAGAACACATGGATTGCAAATTAAGTGCAAACGTTATTAATTGTGAGACTGCAAATGAATTTCCCGTACTTAAAACCCTCAAATTTTCCCACTCACAGACTTTTCCTTCCACAATGTGTTCAGTGGGGGCGCTATTGCTCCCTTCTTTCTCTGTGCATCCTCCATGGTACTAGTGAAAAGGAGCAATACAGACATTTATAGTGTACGTGTTGTTGGTACACATGTACATGTGCATGCATTTAGCATATTGCATTGAAACAATGGTAGTGGTGGAAAACTTTTGGAGATAGTCCAGTTTTTATGAAAACCTCAAGGAACCTTAACTTAATGGACACAATAAAGTAGTTAAATAAATTGTTTCCTATACTGTTGCTAGTTATTTACTTTGATACTGAATTCTAAAATTTTTTTTTTTAATGTTAAGAAACCTGGGATACAATATGACATTTTTGGTAGCCCATTGTTGATCTTATCATTCAGATCTTAAAATATCTGATTAGAGATTTTTTTCTGCTCCAACAGTTTTAATTTTGCAAGCCACTGGACCTTAATATGAGCTAATCTCTTTACCTGTTTTGTATGTGTGGGGGAAATCTAAGAAAGCTTTTTTTAAATTTAAAATGATGAGTTTATGTGCATGCACAGCAATTACTGACATTTCATAAAGTTCATATTGCTGTTCTGTATATCTTAAATGTCTATCAGGGCGCCAAAGAAGAAAAAAACACTTTGAGAACAGCCTGAATGAGACACCAGGTTAGTACAGGAGTAAGTCCATTTTAATAGCACAATTTTTGCTTTATTGCATTATACTTCAAAGAAACTTGAACATAATTGGTTTCCATTTTTCTCCTCTTTTACAGTAGTAAGTCTGTGCTAAGGATATATCCTTTCTTGTACCATGTATAGAAACTATAGGAAAAGTTGCATTAGGAGAAATGAGTGATGTATGGCCAGGGTAATCAAAAAACAGAGAAAAGTACAAGTAACAATTGTACGAGTATCTCAAAAACCTATGGTGGTATTAATATATAGATGCAAGGTATCAGACTGTGACTGGAGTTTCTACTTAGCTCTGTCTTCTGCATGGCTGCCCAATAAGTTTCTGAGAGTTGTGCTTGAGCCTTGTCCAGTGTCAACTACAGCATTACCTAAATTAGTTCAAATTCTGATACTCTGGACCGTAAAGGACTGTATTGGTTTCCATGTTTTGCCTAACACTGACTACTCAGTCAGCACTTAATGAAGAACCAAAATCTACCTAGTGGACATCAAGTGAGAATTTTGGAACTGAGAAAGAAGAATAAATTTGAAAAGTAAGAAAAGTCCTCTAAAATAACAATAATAATAATAACAATAATAATGGGAAACTCCTCAAGCCTGGATTTTAAGCTGACATTCTCTTTCAAGGGATCTGCAAAGTTTGAAATTACGCTTTGAAATGCTGTTCTATAATACTTCTTATATATTTTAATTAAGAGACTATCCAAATGGGCAAAGTTCAACTATGTATAAACTTAGTTAACCAACTTGCAATTTGTCCACCTTCGTGATTTTGTAAATCTCAGCTGTGTCATCTTCAATTATCTCCTCTACAAACTGAAGAACACTCTTCTCATAAATCAGCTACTCTGTCTCCTAATTTTCTATACTATCCTAAAATCTGTTATGTCCTTCTATGAAGAGGCCAGAACTACCCACAATACTCAAGATGTTGAGCTTGCAGTGTCTTACACAGCAGGAAAATGAGAGTTTCTGTTTTGCTCTTCCTTTCTTCGAGATGACCAACATTTTGAAGGTTTTTTTTTTTTTTTTTGGACTTCTGCTGCCCACTAAGCTGATGATTTCAAGAACTGTCAACCTTTACCATAGTTGTAGGAAAGGTCTGTGTTCAGCATCATAAAGACATAGTTTAGTTTGGTTTTTTTCCTAGATGCTTTACATTTATCTTCATTGAACTTCGTTAGCTGTGTTTTTGCCCAGTGACTCAGATTTTTTAGGGTATTATGGAGTTCCTTGTTATTGGTCTAACGTTTTACTCAAAAAGTACCATCTACAAACTCAGAGGTTGCTTTGTCTGGTCCCTTCTCTGGGTCACCAGTGATGATGTTCACTAAAACTGGTCCAACCAACTATCCATGTAGTGTCTCAGTACGGATTTATCTCTATTCTAAAAAGGCGCTAGTAGGGCCTGTCCTTTGTTTGTTACAGTTTAACCATCTTTCATAAAGGAACCTGTCTTTCCATCCTGTGTCAACTCAGTTTCTTTAAATGGTGAAAAACCTTGTCAGAAATGTTTGAATATAGAAAACTTTCCAGACTTTTCCAGAAAGTTGACGCATATTTAATATAAATAGCTATTGCAAATGCCATAGGTTTGAGGGGTTTTTAAAATAATTTTTATCAAAAGCTACAATCTTGGCTGTTTTCCTAGAAGACCAAAATAGCAACAAAAGTTTCCTATGTTAAAAACAGTTGTTACAAATAAAAGAAATGCATGGAATTTCATACTTTTACTTGAAATGCACCATATGTCCTTTAATACCTATGCACAATAGGGTGCAAGTTTAATGACTTGCTTTTTGTGTCCCTGTTGTAATTAGGTATTAGAGGACATATGGCACGGTGCAGCCCTAGCAGTGAATTTTCTTGTTTTGATGGTTTTCTGCTACAGGCATAACATTACTTCAGTGATTATATTGTTAAGAGACTTCATTCAGATGTTGATTTCTAGCTTTGAAACCTGAAATTCCTTTCAGTTTATACATATTTATGGAATCTCAAAACCATATATGTAAATAATATCAACAGGTGAACTATCAATAAAAAAAAGCATAATCAGTTCAAAGAGCAAAATTTTAGACACCATAGCGAATGCTGCATTTATTATGCTTCAAATTGTAGTCATAGCCACTCTTTCAACAATGAATGCTGAA
>NW_010116015.1:26551-46910 GCF_000699245.1 Pterocles gutturalis | reverse complement strand
TCTTTCCCTTTCAAAATCTTCTCCTTTTATGCGCATGCATGCTCCCCAAGTTAGCATCCAGCCTCCCATCTTTCTTTCCCTGATGTGTAATCCTCCATTCTCCCTCTCTTACTCAAGTCCCTGAGTTATGTCACCTTCGATATCTGCTCTCTTCATTCAGTGAGTCTGACAGAGCTTAGACATTTTTCATTTTTTATTATAGGAATCTGTGGTTAGCCGTCGTCTGATACAGAGAAAATACAACTTTTTTTTTTTTTTTAAAAAAGTTTATTTTGCAGATATAAACACACTACGTATGGATAAGTTATTAAAAATGTGAAAGTAGATCTCAGGATGATATAAATACACAAAAAGGATTTGAATGAATTAAGTCAGACTGTTCTATACACGTTCTTCACTGTTGTAATGTCATTCTTAACTAGCGTATGAAATGTATTGCTGAAGATGATACATAAGCATATAGTATTTTTTTTTCCTAAATGCCCCATATCAGAGCACACAACCAAGTGTTTTTTAGTTGCTGTTCTTCTGGCAAGATGAATTTGCCATGTGTTTCAGAGGACATATGGTATCTCAGTAATTCATACTGCACCAACCTCCTAAACAGATTAAAACATTTCTTCTTGCATGACAAAAGCTGACACTCTGTTTCCTTGGCTGATAATCTAGGGGACATTACTAACTTGCAGCAGTAGAAAACTGTATCAACACACAATATTTCACTGGTATACACAACAGGCACTAGTTCTGCCAAGAATCATGATTTTATGGTGAATCTTGTAATAGTTAATTTTTTTACCCGAAGTACTCATTCCTGAACAGTGCAAATAAATTAGAATCTTGGTTTGTATGTATTTTATGAATATGCCACTTTCTTTTCCAGGGTCAAGGAAAACATGATGTTAATGTCCCTGAAAAACTCAGCCTACAGAGAGAAATTAAGAACACTGAATTTTATTTCTATTTTGTCTCATATTACCACTACAGTTTAATATCTGCGGAAGGAATGATTCAAAATCTTTTAATTCGGAGATTAGCATCACAGTGCTACAAATCAATAGCATCTTAAAATTAAAAAGAAAGCATCAAATTACTTCAAAATAATCATAATTTAGCAAAAATATAATGGGAAAAGTCAAGAGAGAGCAAACATTGAAAACTGTAAGGTATTGTAACTACTTCTTTCGATTGACGACACAGTTTCAATAGTGGCATTCATGTTTGTACCCATCTTTTCAATTTTTCTTTTAGAGTGAATTCTGCAAATAACTATCCTAAGGGGTATAGAAATGTTAGAAAATTTACAATAAGAACTCTGTACAAGTGTCCTACATTTGACATCAAATCTGTCAGGTAGAAGTTGTGGAATTGTTAGGTCAGCACTACATTTTTTGACTAAAACGAGATTATCTTGTCACACAGAACTTCAAGTCCTCATCCTTAGAAGTAGTCATGGCTGCTTTCCCCTGTCCCAGTGAGCACTGAGAGTAGATCAAAGTGTAGCGAACCTCCCAAATGAGCCATGAAGACTGATAAAATACAATCTCAAGTAGCTGCTGGCACTTCCCTGTCAAGCTTACTAATGAGTGCTGTGTTACTGCTGGAGTCAACTGTCACATTATCTCCAAGCTAATAAACGGATCCAGTGATGAACAATACACAAACAAAAAGCAGCTGATAGAAGATCTTTCCTTTTAGTTCCATCTCTGCTTGTCCCTAGGACATAATCAAACTGTTGGCAGATATGATTTTCATGTTGTAGAAGGAAGTTTTCCACTGCTCGCTGGTTTATACATGTATTTACTTTTGGTTATGAGCAAAAGAAGCCAGACAAATAAAAATATTGTGGTTCTTTGTTTAAAAGGTAAATCCAATGAATATGTAATATTTGAGAAAGTCAACTATTTCCAAGACCAATTTTCATGCTTCTCACTGTTTCCTGGTTGTAAGGATGACTGGAAACAGATATACCAAATCTCAGGATGAAAATCTTGGCTGAGGTATTCCCTGCACTAGAAAAAACAACAGAAAGGATAATTACCTACAAAAAAGTGTTGTGTAGAAAAATTGATTCCTGAAGGTTCATGTAAGATTTATAGAATGACAAGGTTCATGTGCAACCTTAATTCAGCACCTTTGCTGAGGGTCATTAGAATAGTTTGGATATTGGCAATTCCCAAAGTTCTTCTGTTGCCACCTACCAATCAATGGATTTGTGTAACATCAAATATTAGAGGAAAGCAAATTTCTAAGCAGCTGTTAATGTCACTTGCAAATTCTACATCTCTGGAAATCAAGAGTTGTTTTTTTGAAGTTACTATATATGAGAAAACTGTATCATAGGTTTCTTTATGCACAGGTTGTACAACGAAGAAGCTCCAAATTTATCATAGCTAAAGTATGAAATTTCCCAATTAAACAAAAAACAAAACAATAAAAAAGGAAGAAAAAGGAAGAACTAATGAACAAAACCAGAAAATACATCATACAAAACCATGAAGAAAGAAAACAAAGTCTTTTTCTCTGTGAATTAGACTCTGGTGGGAGTGAGATGCCTCTTTTGTCAGATATGCAGCCATTTCCTGTACAACTGAGGGATACTTCAACTCAGGTACTCCATTTCAGACTCTGGAGAGAAGCAGCCTTTAGTGCTTACAGGCTTTCCTTCCCATCCTTGGTAATGTCCACCCACAGCTTGTCTCCTGCTTTGCCCATGCCAGTCCTTTCCCTCTTTATTCCTGTCAAACTCTCTTTCCTTTGTCCGCTTCTGCTCATGTTCCCTCAGTCTGCCCTTCTCTGGTTCTCATTCCCTCTCTTCTGCATTAATTCAGACCGCTTTTGACATTTGAAAATCATAGAATCATAGAGTCACAGAATAAGAATCCTAGAATGGTTAGGGCTGGAAAGGACCTTAGAGATCATCTAGTTCCAACCCCCTGCCACAGGCTGGGACCCCCTCCACTAGACCAGGTTGCTCAAAGCCTCATCCAGCCTGGCCTTGAACATCTCCAGGGATGGGGCATCCACAACTTCCTTGGGCAACCTGTTCCAGTGTCTCACCACCCTTACAGTAAAAAATTTATTCCTTCTATCTGTTCTGAATATATCCTCTTGCAGCTTATAGCTGTTACCCTTTGTCCTATCACTACACTTCCTGATAAAGAGTCCCTCCCCATATTTCCTGTAGGCCCCCTTCAGATGCTCTAAGGCCCCTATAAGCTCTGTCCAGAGCCTTCTCTTCTGCAGGCTAAACAACCCCAACTCACTCAGCCTGTGCTTACACGGGAGCTGCTCCAGCCCTCTGATAATCTTTGTGACCCTCCTCTGGGTCACAATATGATCTTCCATGAGAATAACTTTAGATGTGAAATACAAGTTAAAAAGACCAGTACTTTTTGTTACATGTACCAGGAGTGTTCCCACATTCAATTAAGCACTAGAAGTAATGAGACTTGCTCTGTCCCAGTAAACACCAATTTCTTTCATATAGATGTGTTAATAAATATTGCTTTTGGGTACATATAACATGCAATGCTGAATTGTTTGAAAACACTTTAGAATTCACACTAAGCAAGAAATAGATGAATGTTAGTTTCTTTGTTTTTTTTTTTTTTTTAATTGTCATTTGAGACCTACTGTAGTGATTTCTATAAGAAATTAAGGTCTGTCATCTAGTTTCAGTTATCACAGATGATTTTTAGGTAGAGTTTTATCCTTTTTCAGTTCACTTTCAGTCACTGTCAGACACTTCATATAATAAAAAAAAAAAGAGGAATTTGAACAATATGGGAGTTCACAGAATATACCAAAGATGTAAAAGATTTTTTTGTTACTGGTATCCCTTTATATTTATTACAGGAAGAAAGGTTTAATATAGAGGAATAAAACACATTTTTATGTCATGAAGTATCTGCAGAAAACACTATTAGTCCTTGAATTCATATCTTACCGATCTGGACAGAAACTCAAAATACAATTTAAACTTACAACACAGTATGTTGTGTAAATGACACTTCATAAGCAACATTATTACCAGAGATGCTTTTAATATATGCAAATCTGGTCATGAGCACTCAAGTGTACCTACAAGCAGTTCCCTCTCAGAACAGGGCCCTCTTCTCTACAAGAAGCTTAGTGAACTATATTCTAAAACTAAAATGGAATAATGAATGGAATAACGTGATATTTGAGTCATGCACGTAACAACATTACACATACCCCTACGCACTTGTACTCAATGCGTTAGGGAAAAACTCCTCTTACACAAGGGCAGAACTTTAACTGTTTCTGCAGTTCTTAAGGCACACTATTCCTTTAATACTTCTCCCAAGTGTCTTGTACTTTGTGCTAAAATCACAAATATCAGGGGTGAAATACAAAAAACGACACTGTTTATGCTGTCATATACTCATTCACACTGATTACAGTAGAGACAAAAATCTTACAGTAGAGATAAGGAAATGTTATTCTACTTAGTAGTTAATACAGTTTTGTATTTCTGCATCCTCAGATGCTGGAAGTTCAGGCTATTGATACAGGTTACCTATAATTTTATGGACGTAAATAAATTTGTCTAAGCTTTCTTGAGTTTTGCCAGAGGTATAAGTCTACTGATGACTGTTATAAACCTCTGTATGCAAGTCACCACTAAACATCTATTCCCAAGCAGTAATTCCTAAAAGTAAATTCTTCTCTTACAACACTCAAAAGTAAAGTACTAGATCTCAATCCAGTCCCAACCAGCCACATGAGAAAAAAGGTTGCTGCTGTGGTTCATTTTAGAATATTTGATAGAAGTTTCAGCATGATAAAACTTGGAAAAGAAAAAGTCACCATTTTCTTCCCCCAAAAAACATTGTCCAAAATTGTAGTCAGGCACATTTTGCAACACAGTGGGAAACAGTACCATTGTTCTAGAAACAATTCCAGCACTTCAATTTTCAGCAATTTTATGTTTTTCGAAAAGAGCACGTGCAACAACAAATAAATAGATATCTACATAAATATATGTGAACGGCAAATCAGAGCTTTGTACATTTTCTGTCTGGAGAGCTTGCTTTTGTGTTATATAAAACACACACGAAAGCCAGGTTGCTTTTGTAAGTATGGTGCCACAACAAATAGTACTGCTGGCTATCTCTGCTTTGTTTTTATGTCCTGCAGAGAGTGACATCTGTGTGCAAATTAACAACAGATTTGTGTAAGCTATCTGTGAATGCAATATTTGGTGGGAAAAAAAAAAAAAAAAAGAAATTTACTTATAAAACCATGAATGTAATAATGAAGTGATTTAATTCAATTTTGAAGCACTTTATTACCTTTCAGGTGTATCCATTGCTAACAAATTAAAGTATTAATTACTAACTTCAGGTTTTATACTTGGGTTTTTAGTGGCTAAAGGCACCCTTATTTTGTTATTATTGGCACACAATGTCCTTAGAGCAAAACAGCTGGTACGAAGGACCTGCTATACACAGAAATGTTTGGGGGACGTTTTACTTTGGACTTGTTCTAATACAGTCCACAAGATGAAAATAAACTAACTAGAGCTCATTTGGTGGCTCCTAGATCACCTCCTTTGTTCTAGTTTCGTGTGAAAGGGAATCCAGTTCATGTACTCTAAAACTGCTCTGCAATGCCAACCACAGAATGGAAAGTGGGAATGATCTGGATAATGACGTAAAATTGTATTCATGATTTGAATTAAGACATTAATGCAGTCATATCCACTAAAGTCAGCCAACTGAAATCATTGTCTGTGCCCGGGCCCAGAAAATTCTTCATGAAATAAGACTGTGAATGCATTGTTCAAAACAACACTAGCAATATTTGTATTTTTAAAACTCCTGAAAGGCTAGAAAACCAGGTTATTTCCATAAGGGTGTCTAATCCTATTTGATATTAACATGATATCAGCTTGTATTAAATTCATAAATGGACTGTGGAGCAGGAGGTGGGAAGTAGTCCGACCCTACTGCTCAGTAAATGCCCTGCCCATGACATCAAGGAATTCTGTTCTCTTTTCTGCTTGGTAAAATATGTCATCACTTATGTAATGCAGACCTTTGTCTAGAGAACTTGTACCATCACAGCAAAGCCCGACATCTCACTTAACCTGGAACAACCAAAAGCTAAGTATCTTCAAGGGGATTCAACTGCCCAAACATTGGTGTCCATCACCATCTGAAGTGTTTCAGAGGATCCAGGGCATACAGGACTAGCAGGAGTAGTGTAGGCACCACAGGAGACCTGCACCCTATTGCAGCAGTAGACAGAGGCCTGAGTAGTCTGCCTCTAGGCACCTAAAGCAACACTAAATACCTGGGAATTATTTTAGCACGGCATGCCTTGCCCTCACAGTCTCTCTCCTGTCTCCCTTGGCTATGAGGGGAACTAGGAAGCTAACTCTGAAGAGAGATGGAACACCTGAGATGGCTGAAGTTTGGGGGGACAAACGTTCTCCACAGCTTGTCAGAGACGATACCCTGTTGTGATGGGGCCTTTATTGCATTCTCTGTGGCAGACACATGATTTGTATTTTAATTTTGCATTGCCTAGTTGAGCACTTTAACCCCTCAGCTATTAAAAAAATAGCACTGAATCCACTGCCTACATTTTCAAAAGAATATGGGACAGCAGCTGGTGCTGTGGTTTTGGTAGAGGCTAACCTTTGCCAGTTAAAAATGTCCACTGATGCATACCCCTTGGAGAAGATGGAGGAGAGAAAAATTCAGTTTAGTGATCCCAATAAAACTTAAGTATGAAACAGATACAAGACAGCCCATCCTGCCAAAAAGTGAGGCAGCCAGAACCAGAACTGGAAGCACTAGCGGACCTTTCCTACTGAAGTCTGAGGCACAAAAGTACTTCTTCAAGACTCATAGTGTTAGGCAGCAAACAGATCTGAGAAGGAGCAGAAAAATCAAGGTTTCTGGCTGAGCTGATTGGCTTTCTCATGCTTCCCTTTTTAGGTTTCCAAGATGAAATCATTCCTCCTTTACGGCCCATAACACCAGAGGTGTATGCAGGAATGTGCTAAATACCCATCAGGCAAAACATGGCTCCCAAATCTCATCTTTACTGAGCCTCCTACCCCCCCAGTGTTTTAGCTTTATACATCATCTTGAATTTTACTTACTTGCTCCTCCTGTTATGCTTCTTAACTATCTGCTCTTGTTATTTTCCTCTTCGTGATTTGCTGTGAAATAACAATTTAGATGCGAGTCGTTTTTGGAAGTGTACCTTCCATTTAAAATACCCGAGCCTTTGATAATTATTAATGCACACGGAGCAACAGAGGGATGCTTTATTCACAATGTCATGGTATAGCTATTAATGATACTCAAAGGACTGAAATTACCATTTCGGATGTGTCCAGAGCAGTAAGCTGGTAAACAAGCCTGCAGTTAGTGCTATGGATGATTTGAATCAACAAGGGTGAAAAGATTTGGTTACTCTGTGTATTAGTGTTAATAGGAATAGATTATAGAGGAATATTTGTGATGTGACCTTCTGTGCACTAATTGAAATAGTATTCAGAGTCAGCAGTGGAGTAATCAAGTTAAACACTGAATCATAAATCATCATGAAAAGTGCTGTCACAACTTAGCCATTAATGCCCTGTATTGCTGGTCAGCCTTACGAAAATATCTGCTATGCCGATCTTTAGGTTAATAGGAACAGAAATGGCATTTAAAGACTATTTGGATCAAATCTGCTCAGAGGTTGAAAGTGTTACTCTGTTAATTTACTGGTAATTTGAAGTGATGTAGTTAGGGTTAGAAGGAACACAGCTGAGCCCCATATAGCTAAACAAAAGGTGGTAGGAATTTGTCTAAGATTTATTTAACTGCCATAAAATGCCATACTGACACAACTTTAATATGTATATATGTACCTTCCCTTTGTCCATCAGTTATTGTTTGGTATGGAGGTCAAAATCAAAACACATAAAACACATAGTTTCATGATATGCTGCTAAAGCAGTTCAAGAAGAGATTTTGATGTATTTTATGCATAGGTGGTAAAATCTGATTTTACTAGTATGATGAAAGCTGAGGGCCTTTTAACAAAGCATTTGTATAAAACAAAGTACTTTGCATTATTTTTTAAAAGTAGAGTTCTTTTAATCTTGTATTTGCAAGAAGGAGAAATAAAGCTTACCCTCCAGAATCAGAGACAAATTGGGTTTCCAAAGGTAGTAAATTTCTGTACAGTAATTTTGTGATTCAGGTTCTATCAAAATAACAAGCATAAGAAATATCACAGCTGGAATGATGTACACTTTTTCTAATAAAGACCTATGTCTCAACACTGGCAAAGCTTGTGCTAATTTGATGCGTTACTCATCAGATTACTTAGACAACTAGATGCATAATGTTTGGGGGGGCATCTATTTATCATGATTTGCTTCAAATATTGTTAATTAACATTAACATAAATTACACCAGGCATCTGGCACAAAGGAACTCATTTTATACAACGAGAAAAGCCAGTTCTTTAAAAAAAATCACAGATTCTTACTTCAGGAAAGCATCAGAATGTACATTCACATAAATATGTGCCAAAAGCAGCTATGATATATTACAATCTGGAAGCAACCATATTTTATATATGTTTTTCATAAAAAATCCACAAGTACGGCTTTCTGTAAAATTTATCTGTATATGAACAACAAAGCACAAGGGGAAAAAAATTTACTCTAGTAATGGATTATAAAATTAACCCAAGTGTTTGGCTAACTCCTGTCCACTTTCTTACATATATTTTTTGCTGGCACATACCTATGAAGTTCTCCACATTGTTGAGATTAAATTGTGTTCTCCAGTTTACTTGTAAATTAGATTAATGTTATCCCAGAATTTCCCTAAGTAAACTGACAGCAATATTTAGCCATGAAGTCCTAGGAGTTTGTCGTATTAGTGATAAGTGATAAAGAAAACATATTAATAAGAGAGCTACCAATGAACAAAGATATACAATGTATTTCTAAACACAAAATTACTGGAAACAACTGCTAAATAGAACTGCCATAAAATAGAGTTTGCAAGGTCCCAATATCGTTTTGTGCACAGTTCAAGGAGATTTCCATAACTGCTTTATTCTGAAGTGTCAAACAGTGTCCCTACCTGCAGCAGGAGGGTTGGAACTCCACGATCTTTATTCTTTACAACCCCAACCGTTCTATGATTCTACAAATGTTGTAATTTGGCAAATTTTTAACATTTGCTTGTGAGTTTTCATTCTCTTCAAGCTCATATCCCAGGGACAGTAAAATAATGAATAGATATGGTGTGGCATTTACCTCATGTAACCTTAGCTAATCGCCAGGCACCTAACCTAAGCTCTGAAGTCAATAATGAGAAACAGTCACTTCAAGGAAAAGACTAATTCACTTACCTAGTTGCCCTACCAAAGTGCCTGAATCTGCTACAGGTGGTCACATAGACTGGATCTGTCCATCCTAAAATGTTGAACTTGTAATCCAGGACAGCTAGAGCATGATTGCATTGCTTTAGCACAGAAATATAGAACCATAGGATCGTAGAACAATTGGGGTTGGAAGTGACCTTAAAGATCATCGAGTTCCACCCCCCTGCCATGGGCAGGGACACCTCCCACTAGCCCATGTTGTTCAAAGCCTCATCCAGCCTGGCCATGAAATACCATTTGAAAGAGCATACCCCAAATATCTTCAGTTGCCTGGGACAAGAGTTGTGGTACAGACATGACAATTCACAAGAACAGCAGCTTGAGGTGGAAGATACCACAGGGCATCTTGCATGATGTTAAACTCCTCTGAGTAAGCAACTAAATCATGCCCCTACTTGGGTGTAGTGAAATCCAACCATAAATTTAAAATAAATCAATCTTAAACTGCCCAAAATGATAAGTGAAGAGAAATTAGCTTGTATCCTTTTGCCACATCTTTTTTTGCTTTGTTCTATCCTTTCAAAGGTAACTTATAAAATATTTTAGCGTCTTTTTTAGCACCTGGACACATGATGTAAAAAAAGGAATGTTTATGTTTTGCATCATTTGATATGAGATCTTCCAGAATTTACCTCACAAATATTTATGAAATTTTCTGGGGCATTGTCTAAAAAGCCAAACAGCTGTTCCCAATTTGTATACATTGTATTCCTAAAAAAAATTATCAGAAAGACCTTCTTCCCTCATAGAAAATAAATCTCAAAGCACTAGTTGGATCTGAAAATCTTCTAGATGTTTTCAACATGTATTCATTTAGTAGCATGAGACTTTATTTCAATATTTAATTTTGAGCACAAAAAATGAGTTAAAAACTCACTAAAATTTATCCCCTAGTATTACCTTGCTGCAGAGAAGTACTATACTTGCTTTATGATAATAGCTCTGTCAGACAATGAGAAATCAATGTTTGGAACAATTTTACAGGTCCCAGCAACAGAATCCTGAAAGTCAACACAACTGGCAGGTGAAACAAAACAGACTTACCACAACATAAACTTCAAGGTAAACTATCCTTCATGGTCTTGACTGATCTTAAGGTTATTCTGCAAGAATATTTTTTTTTTCAGGATATGATCCCTTCCACTCAGAAAGTAATTTCTAGGCATCTGGGTGATACTAACTACACCTGAGACAGCCCAATATAATTTTTTTTAGAATTTTAAGTAATAGAAGATTCCAAGCAATGTATTTCATAGAGTTTTATGAGAAATTACAATTTATTACCTTTTGGATATGTTCATTTTTAGCTGTTATTGCCAAATTCAGCCTCAGTATAAAAGGGTATAATTCTATTGAAGGCAGTGGTGGTATATCAGTGCTGTATACTCCCTAGTGGGACAACGAAGCTGTAAATAACCAAACACATCAAAAATAAAAATTGATTACTCTATTTTATAGTCTCTTAGACTGAATAAGTTTATGATTTAAAGCTGTGTCATAATAAAACCATGCTGGGAGGAAATCAGAGAGAGAATGCAACATAATGGGGCAAATCTACTTTTCAGCCAGAACAATTATGTTAACTTCTTCAGAATTTTGCTCATTTGAGAGTTTAGTTTGTTTTAAAAACAAGAGGAAAATATACTGCTGGTTTGCTTTCTTGTTTTCCTATGAAATGGTATTCTGTATCTGCTTTAAATTAACTTAATTCCTAATCAAAATAGATAAATAAAAAGGACAAGTTATAACAATAAACAATATATTTAGCACATTTTGAGTACTCATAACAATCAATAGATTAGAAACTCAGACTTACTCTAGGAACACTTTAAAATAATTAGATCTGTTGGCCAGAGAGAAGCCATAGACAGAAAAAGCAAGTTTCATTTCCATACTGACTGGCAGGTCTTCAGAGATACAGAAGGTGGAGAGCTGACATCCACTAGTGGCGTTTGTGATCCCTAAGTGCCCATGGTGGCTTTTTATTGTTTAATTGGGATATATCATGGATATTACTTTTACTACTGTTCTCTTATTCTGACTGTGTAATCTTTTTATTTATTCATTGTTGTGTTTATTGCATTTAATAAAATTCACATTCTTTGTGTTTGTGTACTACTCCATTGCCTGTACAACCTGTACCACCAGATAGGTTTGGTAGAACAAGAGTCAATGTCTGGCCTCAAAGACTTTGAAATTTGCTCTAAATTATTCAGACAGTTCTAACTGGAAATCAGTCTTACATATTTACGCATACACAAAAGTGTGCGTGTTTCTATATATAAATAAAACCAAAATAAATCAAAAGTCAATGCAATATAGATTTCACAGTGTAGTTCAATGTTCTGCTTTGCTATAATCTTATAGAAATCCAGCTTTCACAAATTTAGCAGGTGCTTTTAAATTTATATATACAAATGTAAATCGTGTTATTATGCACACACAAATTACATTTTCACACAGTGTACAGTTTACCCCATTTGATGCCGGAAAATACATTATTTCATTCTAGATAATGATAAAGTAAAGGAGGGAAAAGACATATATGTTCATTTAAATTGCTAAAGCTGGGGAGTTTTTTAGGTCTGAATTGAAAATCTACTGTAGTGACCCTGTCTTGCACGGTATAATTCCCTAAAACTTCTAAGTCAATGATAAGAGGCTGATCTAAATGCTTCCACTGCATTAATCAAATACCAGGTCTAATTAAAAGAGCCATGCACAAAGCTTTTTCAAAATGTTGCTCAGGTATTGCAATAATTTCTGATCACCCAAGCCTGGAAGACAAATAATTAGAGCTGCCAGAGCATTCTGATGAGTGATGTCAGCATCTCCAAGTGACCTTCCCTCCACTAATTAATTTTCATCTTAAGAAAAGAGACCCTGTTGTTGCACATTATTAATTGAGTTCACTAAAAGATGCGCCTGATTAATTTTTGTTGATAATACTTGTCATTCTATGCAGTGGCTGTAATCATTCTATTGGGCTTTATTTTTTTAAGTTGATCTAGGTCTTTTACAATGTGACTGATACAATATCTTCCATACAGAATACTGTGCATAAGGGCATAGTCTATAAAACAAGCTTTCATTGTTGCTTATAGATTAGGTCACGTGGAACTTCAATGTCTAGTTTACTAACTTATTTTCAGTTCAGTTGATAGAAATTTTTTCTGGATACCTCCTGGGACTTCCTTCAGTTTCTCAGTTTAAGGGATTCTCACCTTTTTTCCACATACTCCCCATCTCCTACCTGTCTTTGATCATTCTGTCAGCCAGAGACTACTTTGTGGCTGGCTCAGAAAAAATATCCAGGAACCCAAAAACTGGTAGGCAGCCCAGGAGAAAAGCCATGATCAGAAGGATGGCAGCTGATGGAGCCAGAGCACATGGCTGAGCCGTGCCCACAATGAATCATCAAAATCACAAGTTTGACCTATCCCAAGCAGAGTTCTTCCAAGCAATGATCACGTCTGTTTTGTGAGAGAGCAGAGCCAAAAACTTCAATACATAGTCACTGTGGGGTTTTTGTTATGGGATGGGAAGTGAGGAGACGTGTATTGCAGCATGGGTAGGAAACATGATGCAATATCAAGGCCAGTTTCATTTGTTAATTTAGATGTGGCTACAGAAGCAGTAATGGACAGACTGTCCCAAAATAACTGAATAACAAAGCTACAGATGCATAACTGGGTCTTCCATTTCCTCATCTCAATGGCACTTGCTACTCTCAAATTTGTATCTCTCAAAGTCTGCTCTGAAACTCATCTATTTTGTACAGTTAAGTGTTTGTAGGACCAGAAAGAGACGAACACAAGGACAACATGCAATTAACAAGTTCCTTCACTTCCTTAGGTCATACTTCATAGGTTCATATAATTTCATACAGCCCAGTTTTATGCAGTTCTGTACATGAAGAGACCCCTGCACTTGAACATGTTCGGGATCTTAAGTGCTCATGAATCCCATGCCTATAATGAACACAGCTGAGCATAATGATGTGTAATAATATGCAGTACATTACCGAGGATTTTTCAGGAGGTGAAACTGATTTCCTGTTAAATGATCTTAAAATGTATAGGCAATGTAAGCCATGAAAATATACATATTTTTTCCCTGCTTTGAAAAGTATTTTAATCATGTTTTAATCAAGATAGCCATGATTACCAATTTATCAAACATCAATTTAACAACAAAGATTATGGAAATTTTCCCCAAGCCGGCGAACAAAATATGATTAAAAGAGTTCTTCAGAGCACTGTGATGAAAATATGCATAACTCTATTCTTCAGCTATGTTCTAGCATATGAAGGGATCAACATATTGTAAAAGCAGTAGGCTATCTAGAGAGAAAGAAAAAAAAAGAGAGTTATAAATACCAGAAAAATAATTATTTTACAACATATTTGAAGGTCTCTTTTCTTATACATTCAAGCCTGTATTGTTTTTTCTGCACCTCAGGCTGTGATGAAAGCAACAGGGTACCTTTACTTATCTTTGCAAGCATTCTTTAGCAAGCAGTCTGGTTCCAGAGTTTGATTGATAGGTAGGTAATAAAATTATCTGAATGTGAAGAAATGTTTGTTACTTTGGAAATTTTTAAGTCCACAAGTGTGCATTCAAAAACTAGTACTGAATTTTAAATCTGTGATTATTTTTCCTGAAATCTTATCCAAAAAGAAATGTTGGGTTTTGCATTTTCTTTTTGTCCCCCAAAAGCACTATTCCTGCAGCTGCAATAGAAGCTTTGACTTTTCATTAAAGAAGATATTGCTGCATAAGCGAAGACACTAGCAGAGAGCTATTGGCTTCATCTCATTTCCTTTGGTTTTTCTTTCTTTGGTTCAACACACAAACACAGATCACAACCATTAGATCCCTTTTGCTACATCAAATTGCTTTTCATTTATTCAGGTTTCCTTTGATACTTTCTTCAAACAGATTCACAAAACACTTAAAACACAAACAAGCATCTTAACGTAACTAAGCTACTTGCCCCAAGACCTGGAAGGAAGATGGGGAAAGATTTTTTATTGTTTGTATTCTTAAATGCTTTGGATACTGTCAGAATGAGGATGGGAACATTTGCAGAAAAGGTAGATTTACAGAAAAGATTAAAAATACCCTTAAGCCACTAAAAATAATGACCTAATATATTAAATATTTCACTGATATTTAAAACTGGTTAATACAAAAAAAAAAAAAAAAACACTCATTTTAAAATCTTTGGCCTCATAATATGCATATCTGATGGCATGATCACCAGGAGGAAGTAGTGGAGAAGCATCCCCAGATTCATTCTGAAGTGAACGCACACACACATGCATGCACGCGTGTACACACACATACACACACACTCTAGCTTACTCAACAACCTATGGAAAAATAGATGTCCTCCTGAGCGTCTCTAAGAGGTAGTGCTTCCCCTGTGATAAATACTGAGTGTATGTGAAACAAATAATGAATCTGCTGAAATACAACAACTACACATAAGCAATAGATTTACCTAGGTGTTAGAAATTGTTTTCCCTCTGTTTCAATGTCTTTAGGCCAATGCTAACATTACAGTTATGCCAAATTAAGTCTGAGCTGCTGCAGGAAAGGCTGTGGTTTCCTCTTCCTCCTTTTTCTCCCCCTGGATAATCAAGTGGCTGCAGGATTAACTGATTCACTGCATGGTGATCCAGTGGAAAACAAACTTTGAAAAATACAAAATTTAAAAAAAATAGTTTTTTTTTGAACTAGTTCACCCTGCTGATTTGATTCACTTAAAAGAAAAAGGAGAAGCCCAAGACACAGTCAGGGCCAGGGAACAAGGACTGCCCGTCTCAGAGACAGCTTGACATTGCATCAGCTCACTCACAACAAGAGATCGCATCCTCAGTTTTACTGTCTGCCCATGTAAATGTCACTAATGTTTCTTTGTAAACCAAGCTACACTCCCTTTCCCCCTTGGACTCCCTAGCTGGGAAATTTCCAACCCTATTCCTAGCTCCAAGAAAACTAGTTGCCTGGTTTTCTGTAAAGAGATATCTGGGGTGGAAATAAGGTCTCAGCTCTAGCCACCTAAATGAAGTATCTACATGCGAACTAGGTGTCAAAGCTACCAATATATTCACTGGAGGACAAGGATTTATTTATTTCCTTAAACAAAGGTGCCTGGGGCCTCCATACAAAGCTCAAGACAAATCCTTGGGATTGGCCCATATGGCATAGGACCTATGGAAGACCCATACACTTATGAAGAGACAGCCAAGAACTGGTGAAATGTCTTGACATGTCTCAAAAGGAATCAAATATCACTCTAGAGGCCACTGACAGCAGTGACAATTAGGCTGGCTATAATCGGACCTCAGACACCTTACTCCTGTTTGATGGCATTTCGCTATCTATTCATGAGCTAAATTCAACCTCCCCTTGCCAGCTCTAAACTGGCAACTTTCTCCAACTCCCTTTTTTCTCCAAATTCACTTTCTATGCCACCTTCTCTAATCAAAATGCCAGGTTAGCATATTGTAAGCAAGTCATATAATGCTGCCGCCATCTAGCTCAATTTTTATATTTTACACCTCTGGGACTGCTGGTTAGAAGCCTCTTACAAGTTAGCCAGTTCTGCTTTGCTGTTTCTCACCATCTTTAGCTACAGTACTCCCTCTGGCTTCTGTCATCAAACCAGCTATTAGCTATTTTTGTCTTTTACAACTGTTAGCCAGTCAAGAGAAATTCAGTGGATATTATTCAGCTCAAGTTATTTAATTTTAATAATCAGAAAATCTGCCACTGTGAGGAATCAAAGTGACCCATAAGAAACTTACCTGATTCCCTCACAACCAGGTAGCCCAATGCACTGATCTTCCCTCCCTGTTCCTCTGCCTTCACCTTATTTTCCTGGAACAAAACCCAGAGGGTAAATACCAGCAATCTGCTTTGAAGAGCTTAAAGAAACCACAACCTCATCAACTTGCAGACAGCATTTATCAGCTGAGATGTACACTTTCTTACTCTTGTACAAAGTGAGATGAATTAGTTGAAGCCATTGCACTTCACCTTTACTTCACACTGAGAGAAACCCAGAGTCCCTGCATGCAATTCCACTTGAATTAAATTACAGAAGAAACATCTTCACAGACCACAGGAAGACCTGACAAAATCAAGAGAAGTTCAGTCTCTCCTACTGTTCTTTACCAGTAGACTTCCAGTCTTGTAAAATCATCAGTTTTCACTTCAATATCCAAAAGAATTCAATTCAATATCCAAAAACCTATCTAATCTGTGGATCAGCATGAGTCCCCACTACTTAGATCCTGAGATGTTTGGAGCCACTGTCAGTTTCAATCACATACAATCTGATAAGCTCCTAGAGTTTACATTCAGATGGGAAACAATCAGTATTAGTGTCTGCATTTAGGATAAGTTTATGAGGGAAACTTATCTCCATTAAACACTAGAGACCCCATATTGGAGACAGCTGGAAGGACTGCTCCACCCACAAGAAAACAGCTCCCAGGTTGCTAGATCCTGGAGTATCCAGCTGAGAGCCATATGTCTCTAGAGGCCTGGCTTCACAGGTTTTGTCCTGACTCCAACTGCCACGACTTTTAGTGCCACACCTCAGCTGCCTTATTTGTGCCGTCCCTTTGACTGTGGCGGGATTGTTCACCTCCTCAGATGGGTGAGGCCAGCAGGGTGTGGCCTGCTGGTGATGGGTTTTCTTTTGTGTGACCAAAAGAACAACATCAGCTCATCGTACACTATCACAGATATGCCTCAAATGACGACTTTTGCTTGCAGCTGACCTGAGCTGATTGAAGCTATGAGTTATGGATGAGAGACTTTGCTGTCTATTACAGATCCTCTGAGTCTTCCCATCTTTCAAATAGTCTCCAACATTAACACTAGGCCAATGACACACAATGATAAAGTTTTATTACTATTGTAGACTTTTCCAATTTATAGTATTTCAGAGTCATCTTTGTGTGTAACTTTATGCTAGCTATGCACAGTATATGTGTAATTGTTTGAATGATATAAGCTTCCATCAGAAAGAAGATAAGCTGAAATTACCAAATGTGCTTTCATCAATGACCTTCTATTAGGCTCAAGAGTCACTGGGTTAAATGTCAATGATCTGACATCTACTCTGTAGCAAAGCAATCTCTTTATTCACAGAATATCTACTATCATACCAAGTACAAATCAGAGCAACTGTTTTCCCATTTATGAGATTTATACAGCTATTTAAAGAAATTTTTCTTGTGAAACCACTGATAATATCATCTCAATAGTAAAGTGAATGGTTTGAATCAAATTTCCTCCAAGGTAGGCACAAGTTTTGTGTGTCAGCAGAACTTTCAGAACATGCTGGCTTATAAAGATAGATCTAGGCATATTAAACCTGTCTTTTTCCAAAGCATGATTCAAATCTCCTATCAAGGTTTTAGGTTACCTTGGTGGAGGGAGAAGGAAAAGTAACACCAACACACCAGCCCCTGACAGAAACACACAGGTAAAAAAACCAACCAAACAAAATTTCCCAAAAACCAGACCCACAAAAAAACAAGCTAAACAATCCCAGCAGAACTGAGGAAGGACTTTGTAACCTCTCTGTCCAGTTATCTTTTCTTTTCACAACTATTCTTACAAGGTCTTGAAGATAAAAGAGGAGGCCAGGCCTCTCAGCAGACTGTAAAACAGCTTGACTGGCCAGTTGGTGATTCCCATTCCATCCAGAGCTTGTTCCCTTCCTCCTGCTGATTGCTGCCCCACAACTATGAGACTCCTGCTGCTTATCACTTCTGCTCTCCTATTTAGAAATAGAAAAATGTGCCCTGTCAGTGGCCTTTTGCACTTCTGCCTTTACTTGTCTTCTAGCTGTGGTGTGTGCAGTGGTCTTTGTGACCCCTACTCTTTTTTTGTTTTCCTTCACCTCTCTCTCAAAGATGTTATGAGAAACAGAGAGCACAACATGTGTCTGGCATCCTGAACTGCCTCTGCTCCTCTACCTTTAAGGATCATATTGTCAAACCAACAATGGCTCTGCTGGCCTCTCTTTTGCTCCCTGGGATACAGCCCCATTTGAATTTCTTGCATTCATGAGCTTCCTATTACTTGCTCTCCAAAGTTCATCATACACAAAACTCTTCCTATTCTCACTCTGGGAGATATTAGTCTTGTTCCCCAGAGTAAGAAAGTTCACACATTACCATATAATGTAGTCCCTCTCCTGGGCACAATAGATAAATATTCCCAACACTACTTTTAAAGCTAACAACAAAAATATGTTGTAGCAGAGTCAACACTCAACAGCAGTCTCATTACAGTCTCAGACTAAAGATGGAAGAGGAAGGTAGGAAGAAAGAATGTTAAAAAAACCCTGGATATTAATAATTAAAGGTTCCAGACAAGTCTCCTGTGCCATATAATGCTTTGTCACTCATTATGTTGTAATCATAGGCATGAGGAACAAGCTCGTCTACACTAACTGGGATTACAGCCATGAGAAGACAAGGACTTTAATTAGCTGCAGTTCTAAATTTCAACTATTGCCCTTATAATAACAGAAGGATTCTATCTATCTGATATAAAAATGTATCTCCTCCTCCACTTCTTCTGCTTCTGTGCAGCACCCTGGGTTCTCAAAGTGTTGGGGTTTTTTTCCAGTTTCATTTTCCAATTGATTTCCATTTGTTTCATTTCTCCTGACATATCAGAAATCATCAGTCACATAACTAAAAAGGAGCTGCAAAATCATGATTAATTACTATCAAGAGCAAAGGAACGTGAAATCTCCACAACAATTGAGTACGTTCTGTGAAGGGCTGAATACCTCTCCAAGAAACCAGCGTAACTGCTTACACCAACTTCACCCCTTTGGGAAGGAGTGGTTTAGAGGTGTATTTTTCTTATGATAAATTTTATTTCAGAGTTGCAAAGAGAAATCATCAAAAGTAGGAAATTAAACCTTAAAAAAAGTCATTGTTTCTTTTGGTATCTTTATTTTAACGAGTCTCCTATTATACAATTGCACACAAGTTCCATAGGAAAAATAATTGCCACATTTGATCTACAAGATGGACAATGCTCCGTGAATGAGACTGCTGTTCTGTGTTTCCTGCTAGCCTCGTATTTCAGAACATGTCTCATTTACTGAGCAATATACAAGCCCCCCCTCTAAAATAAGCATTTTTTTCCTTGACAGGATTTGGTTTTATAACACATCTAAAAAGTTCTAAAAAGTGTCAGAAAACCTCACAAATATTAATGGAGCCATGAGTACTTACAATATTTTGGGGGACAGGAATGCAATTTGTATTTTTGATTGTTTTCTCCGTCGAAACACAGTGTCTGCTTTATTTCAGATAGTCCTTTTGTTGGCAAGTAAAAGGAAGAGCCTTCGTTCACAATGCTGTGGTTGCATTCTTCATGTCTGCACATTTTTCAGTAGTCAAAGATATAGCAGGACTTACAGAATTCCTCAGATACCCCAAGTGTTTACTATTACTAGCAGAGCATTTGTAGTAAATGAGAGATCTGCTGTTAAAAATTCAGTGCACAAACAAGAAATACATTTTGAGGGTCCTAAAAAGCCACAAAATGTGTCTCATTCTTTTCCAAATGTCAGCTCATACTAATCACTGACATAAGACATCAGTCCACAGAAAGTGTAAGATTGTATCTTAGGTAAGTATTAAAGTATTATACCAAAGTATAAATAAAAAAATCACTGTGTGGGTTTTTAAAGGTATCTGGAATTTGTCTGCTCTGACATCCCAGACAAACTCATTTCTGGGCAAAAGACAGCCCAGAAAATTCAAGTCTGGTATAATAAGAAACTGAAAATTCTAGCTTAGAATTGGACAAAGATGTGTGATGGGTTTACCTTTGGCTGGGAGCCAACCACACATAACTGCTTTCTTAGCCCCCCCCC
>NW_010116015.1:0-26532 GCF_000699245.1 Pterocles gutturalis | reverse complement strand
CCCCCCCCCTTTCCAGGCGTGGGGGAGAGAATTAAAGGGGTAAAGGGGGAAAAAAAAGGACTTGTGGGCTGAGATAAGAACAATTTAATAACTAAACTACAATAATATTGAAAATAATAATATATACAAATATACAGCAGAACCCAGGACAGATGAAATGTGGAAACAATAGGATTTGCTAGAGTGAAGCATGGGTTTAATGATGTCTATAAGTAACAACTTTGTCCAGGGAAAATTAGAGGCTTCTGTAAGGCATTTCGTCTCCACAGAAGTATGTGAAAATGTTCTCTGAACAGACTGTTTAACAAAGTTCATCCAGATACATAGGTCCAGTTACACTAATATACAAAATCTCGGGAACTGAACTAGAGTGGCAGAGCCAGGACATAATGAATCTTGCCTCATCCCACAGTCCATGATGGCACATTAATTAGCATTTTCAGTCCATTGCCCATGGCTATGCTGTTAATTTTACAGGCTTTTGAGTAACTCCTCTGCATCAGTTGTGGATGGTAATGTAACTTCTGGAGAGAGACAGTTAAAGACACGTTTGTAACCCAGAGTTTGCAGAAGAACCCAGTGGTCCCAGCTCAGAAGGCAAGTTATGTTTTGGGTTTTTTTTTAAATACTGGATACCAAAATCACAGTAAGTAGCACTGTGTAAGAAAGTACTGCAACTGTGCCAAAGCAAACACTGATGTTTAGACACTGTGTTAAAGACACTTTTGTAGCTCAGAGAAACAAAAGGAGCACCTATTCCAAACATGTGAAAGGTAGTAAATGCACTGAACTTCCAAGAGGCTAAAAGAGATAGTGATAAGAAAGGGAAAACAGTTTGACCATCATGCTAAAAAGCTTTGCTGTGGTTACAGACATCCAATTCCATAGCAGAGTGTTGATTTCTATATTGCCCCATTAACAGACAAGTACAAAATATATAAGTGAATTAACCTCCTCAGTTATCTGCACAGACACTGGAAGCACTCTTTTAAATTCAACTTACATTTAGTTAACATTTTCCTTAAACATTCCCTAAGTAATGCAACTTTAAATCTATTACTACTACCTGAGTAGTTGTGTTCAAATTCACAAAACTATCTGTATGTTAACTATCATACAGTCACCTCTAACTGATTGCCATCCAGGATAGTTTTATCAGATCTGAAGTCACTAATTTGGAAATGTCACTTTATGTAGTCATCATCTTCTGCTCCAGACAATCTTTTTAAGCTTTAAGGGTTTGCCATACTGGATCCATCCTATATTTGTATTTTATCTGCAGTACAAACCCCATTTTGATAGATTCCTTGTCTGCAAACAGAAAATGGCAGCATTCTCATTGTTTGAATTTTTAATTATTTGAATAACTAAAAAAGCTCCCAAAACAAACAAACAAAAAGCTTCAACACAAATAACTGACTTCCTGAAAACATGATATATTAATTTTCTTACAGTTGCATTACAGACATGAATAATAGAGGTCCATATATCATTAAATGATGCTTTTTTCCAAATTTCATTATGTTTTTAATCTAATTTTTATATTTGCATGGATATTTTTAATCAATGCCAGGCACTTAATTTGACTTTTTTATAATCTATTCTTTAAAAACAGTGTGAATTTTAACATCTTCTGTACATTTCTAATTGTGGCTTAAATTAATTATTGTATAATTAAAATGACTTAGTTTTATTTAGATAATGAACTGTACTGTTTGTTACTGTTATGCCTTTACAGTAATACTGTAGGATATTCTATTAGTCTGCTAATATGATTTTTTTTTTTTTTTACCTTTGTGGACTACGTTAAAATCTGCCTGTGAAAGGTAGAGTGTGATTACAGTTACAGTGTTGTAAATTTGGGACAATAATTTGAGTGACAGTGAAGTTTAACTGTTTAACTGAGTACCCAATATGGTTCTAAGAAAAAAAAGCCCAATTACAATAATAAGGAATACAATATAAGTAAAACATGGCCAGATTGAGATAAGCCCAGCTGCTTAAATCTCATTTCTCTTCTTCTCATGCAAGTGGATCGTTAGAAAAATCAGAGAGTCAGTACCATAATTTTATCTTGCACATCAGCTCTCTGATTAAAACATATATACGGCCTTTGGCATCTGACTCAAAAAAGGTTATTCTTGCACTCCCATAGAGGGAACACAGACACCATGGGGGTGAATGTACAAAAGAGAATGGTAAATGACACAATCCATCAATACAGGGGAATGGGGCAAGGATGTATAGCCTAAAATGAAAGGGTCACAGTAACTCCAGAAGTCCTACGTGGATCTATGCGATGAGAGACATCTTATATGCCATTTACCGGGGCAGTGTTTGAAAGAATACACTGCACAGGGTTCCTCATTATTCATTAGGGCTGAATCCCCATTCATTCTCCTTTATATGGCGTCCTGAATCTGCCCTACAGAGTCTTTTACAGGGAAATAACAATAAACTCTCTTATCAACAGCTTGTTGTAGCAGATACAATACATGGGGTACTGAGATCAAAAAGAGCATGAAAAGCATTTCTGCCAACATCGTACAAAATATTGAACATCTGCTATATCTGGGATCCTGGGAGTTGTAATTATAATTTTTGAAATCTGCACACAAGCGTTATAAATATTAGAACTGTAGCCTGTGAAAGCGATGAAATATTTAAGTTGTTTGGCAGGCTTAAGAAAAACTCATAAACTTAATTTAAGCAGCCAAACACTGTATTTTTACAGATTTTACATCTTTCATGTCATTAGTCATATAAATTAAAGCAACCATGGAGCAGCACAGAAGCTGCAATGGCAAGTCCTGTGGGTAAAAAAAAAGGTCAGCTCGAGATTTAAGACTTTCACCAACACTTCACCTTTCCTCTTACCCTGCATTTCAATTCTTGTATTGAATTTGTAAAGCATCTATTATCCTATTGTCTGTTAAGTCCCAGCACTGCGCTTGACGCTGCACACATGTATAAACAAAGATAGTAGGCCAGATTCACTGGCTATTTGGCATGAGCCTAGCAGTGCAAAGTACTCCTTAACTCACCCTATTTATCCTCTCCAGTGAGGTTAATGGCTCCTTTGAGCCATCCTCTCTCTGGTGAGACACTCAGAGTCTTGCCCACCTTTCCCTCTCTAAAGAAGCAGGAGACAAGGCAAGTATGCTGCATCCAAATGTTGATCTAACCTTGAGGCAAGGCAGGCAGCTTACACAGATCAGTGATGAAAGGAAGGCATTGAGGAAGGAGCCTAGATAGCTTGGCAGGAGACAAGAAAAAGCTGCTGCCACACCTAAAAGGGTATCATGAACCAAAACAACAGGATAGGAAAAGGGGAGGAGTAGTAAGAGGAGTGAGAAATGTAAAGTTGTTCACGGGGGGTTTTCAGTGTGTTACAATCTTTTAAACTTGTTCAGACACATCAGAAATGTTCTGGATGAAAATGAGTAAAAAAATAACAAAGTTTAGAACGAAAAGTAAATGCAACAGCCAAATTCACAGAAGCTAAAGTATGAGAAGACCCAAAGGCAAATTCTCATCTGTCTGGTTGATGCTCCACCTGTTAGATAGCCATATGCTACTAGTGAAAATGTAGCTCTGCAAAAGGATTTGGGGATCGACAACTGTGCCACCAAAAGTGAAGCAAGAAGTCAACTTGAAAAGAAATAAAGCAAAGAATGTAGGGATGAGGGCCCAAATATTCTTCTCCATAAATCCAGTATTCAGCAGAGAACATCACTACCTGGACAAGGAACTCATTTGACACAAGAGATGTTACAGTGGATTACTGTAGGGGAAAGAAAGGAGAATGTGTCTCAGGGGACACAAATATATACAATATATTCACAGAAATTCTCCTTTGAACTACTGAACTATGAGTAAACAGACAAACACATCCCCACCCTTGACTTATCTAATAAAACACGTATGTAAGTGCCAGATGCCACAGGACCATGAGATGTTAGGGTAGCTATTAGTTAATTTAATGAACCTAATTATGATCTCACTTATACATATTTTACACCAGTGTAATACCATTGCATTCAGCGAAGCCATTCATGAACTGCACCTTTGTGCTTCACTGCCAGCAGATTTTCTTTGCAAAGATGCTGTATCCGGATTGAGATAAATACACCGTAATGAGAGAGAGATCACTGTCTTAGAGGCTGTCATCTAAACCTTTTTCCTAGCTGCCACTTCAGGATTAGAAAAAGGCATGCCTTCAATGTTCCTCATGGTACAGAAGATGTCTCTTCTTTCAGATAAACAAGGTCTGAGAGAGTTTCTCATGTAGTATAGGAGCCTAACTACTTCTTTAGCCAAAGAAGATAGGGATGCAGAGACGAGGGCTTGAAGCAGATAGGCTCTGGAGTGCCTACTTCTAATAGGGAAATTGGTCCCTGAATAAGGTTTGGAATTTAGTGCAACTTTGCAAGTGACTTTTGCTCCAAAGAACATCCCCTATTCACACAGTGTGGCTGTGAATCTGAACTCATAATTCTCTTCCCAATAAATTCACACACTATACAGCACTAAGTCATTGAAGATCATAAACAATGTGACTAAATGTTCCACACGTGAAGTATTTTGCAAGAATTTTGTTAAAACAAATTAGTTCAAAGCACATAATTTGAACAAATGTCACTACCTGCCCCACTTTTTGGTGCACACATTAACAATAATACTTGTGTTATAGACTACAGCGCAAGGAGCTTTCACTATCTTCATTTTCATAAGCAAAGCTGAAAAGAGATTTCCCGTAATTCTCAACACAGGCAATTTAAAGTACAATCATACTCCCGGTATACAAATGTTTTAGGGGAACAAACATGTCCAGTTCCTCTGGCAGATACACACAAGCACACCTTCATCCATACAGTGATGAAAACATCAGTCGGGAGTCATACACACTGTTATCATCCCCAGTCTCTCTTAAGTCCTTCCTCCAGTAATTGGTTTTTTCCCTGTTTCATGGGTGTGCTACTGTAGATCTGCTGAGAGGACACTTCTCAGGAGCTTGTGTTTTGCTCTTTCCTACTTCTTCCCTCGATTTTGTTGGCATCCACAGGAAAGATGAATCAAAAGCCAGAAAAGAAGGTGCCTATCAGAAAGAAAAATCTACTAAAGACCCTAAAAGGCTCTAAGAGTCTTGGAGATAATTACAGGGTCTCTGCAGTTCCCTGCCTCTCTGAATTTCTTAAGCTGCATGCTCGTCTTAGGCCAAGCTCCCTAGCCAGTCTGTGGCAAAGAGAGAAAGCCAGTGTTCTCTAACGAGCATGTTGTTATTGCATCTGTATAATCATAGGCCAGTACTAAATTCCCACCTCAGCTTTTATGCTGAAAAATTTATTCAACAATGTTTTGAATAAAAGTCAATGTGAAGTTAAAATAAAAATCATGGCTTTGTAAGATAAATAGTAACATATTTCCAACATGTTTCTAAGAGAAGGAATAGAAGATTCAAAATAACAAAGAATCCTTCCATTTTTCTGTCTAAAAGTGCACAAGAAGGTGGAATCATCAGTATGAGACTTTTCAGACAGCATTACCTTGTTTTATTTCCAATTATAGAGGGTTGTATTTATAGAAAATTAATTTCTCCGTTTTGCCACAGATACTAGTAAGCTGATAGCGATGTCAGTCTTCTCTGAATCTTAATAACTTTTACTTTCACCTACATTTCTACACCATTGCCACTAGACATCTATGTAATGTTAGGTGTTTACAAATACTAATGATAAAGATTTTAGCATGACCTAGCTATATCCCTGGGAGTTCAGGCAAGCTTCTATTCACTTTAACTGAACTCCAAGCTCTAGCAAAAAAAAAAAAAAAAAAAAAAAAGGAAAATTTTTTTCACCTAATAAAAAAAAAAAGGTACAATTTTTGCACCTAATATTAAAAAAAAAAAAAACCAAAAAAACAAAAACTGAAAACTAAAAAGAGGTTATTCACGGTCACTTTAATGTGGCATTGTTACCTAGCTCAAAATTTAACCAGAACTGCACTGCATATAGTTATGAGGCTAACACAGACTCAGAATTCACCACTGGCCACACCTGCCACATTTTAGGTGTTTGATATTTCTGCATTACTATCTATTCTAAAATGGAAAAAAATATCCCCAAAGGATACGTTACTCTATATTAATTGTAATACTGTGTGGGCTGGACTGTCAGGTGAATTGAAAATTGGCTGTACTGCCATGCCCAAAGGGTAGCGGTCAATGGTCAACATATGGCTGTTATCCAGTAACAAGCAAAGTACCCCAGGGGTCAATACTGGGGTCTGTATTTTTCAACATCTTCATTAACAACGTGGACGATGACACAGTTTGCACCCTCAGCAAATCTGCAGACAATATTAAATTTAGAGAGGATGGCTGACACAATGAATGGCTGAGCTTAGGTGCAGAGGTACTTTGAGAAGCTTGAGGACTGGGCCAACAAAACTCATGAAGCTCATCAAGGAAACTTGCAAGGTTCTGAGCCTGGGTGAATAACCCCACAGACCAGTGCAAGTTGGGCTGCAACTGCCCAGCAGACAGCCCTCCAGATATCTAATGCTGACTTAGTTTACAGTAGACACCACTAATACGAACCAACAGCGCAGTTCACCACATACATGTAAAATGCACAAGGAGGAGCACACCCTGCACTGTGCCCCTCTGCATGGTGTGGGTGAGGCTGCACCCAGTGTGTGCCCCCCAGCTCAGGAGGGACATGCAGAAACTGAAGAAGCATCCCAAGGTGGAAATAAAGGGCTATGAAGATGCTCAGGGACCTGCAGCTCACAGTTTATGAAGAGAAACTGAGGGGGTAGGCTTGTTTAGTCTGCTGAAGAGAAGCCTAAGAGGTGATCAAACAGCAACCCACAATTAGCTGAAGAGTAGTTACAAAGACAAGGAAGACAAACTCTTCTGTTTGTGGCAGACAATAACAAAGGCCAAGTGCCACAGGTTGTGGCTTGTGAATTTCCAGATATGCATTAAGGAAAAAATCTTTAGAGGGAACAAGTTGCCCAGAGCGGCTGTGGCATCTCCATCCCCAGAAGTCTTCAGGGCTCAGTGAGACATAGCCCTGGCTGATGTGCTCCAGCATTGCTGATACCACACTTGGACCAGGAGTTTGCATTAGATGACCACCAGATTTTCCTTCCAAACAACATGTCTGTGACTCTCACAGTTGTTTCTGTGACTGCTGAAAGTGTGCATCAGCTGGGAAGACTGCAAAACCCTTTGTAAGAGCTCAGTGACAGTGATGTTTTAATCTGCGTTTAACTACTAAACATAGCAATGTCAGTTAAAATGGAGGGGGACAGGAATAACAACAGAAAACATTTGCTCACACCTGGCATGTCCAGGTGGAACAACTTGTTAATATCCTCTGTATCAATAATCTGGGGTCTCTGCGGGGACCTTGAGCACATAGTATGCCTGCATAGGATGTATGAACTTCTAAGGAGGACTCATGTAATATTCTTAGTCACAATGAAGCCATAGGAGTTCAAAACAAACAACCCAGCTAGAACAGTGAGGCCAGAGGCAGCAAACTGACAAGGAGTAAAGGGGAAAAACCCTTTACAAAGCCCAAGGCTTACAAAAAGCCATTCAGAGCACATAAGAAGCTGGCAGAGACACATTCACACACAAATCCCCATCTGAGCGGGTCAGATTGAACAAGGGTAATAATTTTAAGTGCCCAAATTGCCTGACTCCACATGGTGCCATCAAAAGCATTTTTATTTTTATCCAAATCAATGTCACCATTTTTCTGTAAAAATCGATGTGGAAAATAGAAGCAAGGGTAGAGGAAGATGTAGTTACTGAGTCCTGTGGAAGACATCACAAGGTGGAATGACTGTAGGAACTCAAGACTATTGGTGTTATCAGCTAAGACATGCCCAACAACTTGCAGGTGAGAGGTACTAAAAACAGATAGAGAGAAATTCTGGTTTTGCACACAGATTAAAAAAATGTTGGGTTTTTTTGTTGTTTTGTTTTTTTTTTTTACAGTTATAACCTCTCTTTTCCTCAATCTCATACCTAAAAGCATAATTGTTGGTCCTGCTGATTTTTTTTTGCACTTTCCATCATTTTCTACTAACTTGTGTTAGACAGCAAAGTCACTTTAAGTGAAAATTCAGTGAGTCTCTCTCTTATAGTGCAAGTAAGGAACAGAAAAACTGGGGTATACTTGATTCCAGAAGGAGCCCAGAGCAGGACAAACACAGGCTTATCAGGAGCAGTCTGGGATCTACAGACTTCTCCCAGAAACACCAGCCAACACAGCTTGCACCCCCAGATCACACCACACAGCCACAGCTATCCAGCTGCATGACATCTATAACTGAATGGGGGCCGTTATCAATCCTTTAACAAACATAATTTGCCTTCATCGAAAGCCAGATTGTTGTTCCCCTCAGTAGTATATCCTTGTGGTATTTTTTGACATGTTTGAAAGAAAAACTGACATTGAAATAAGGCAAAATTTCCAAATAATAAGAAATATTCCTGTCACAGCCCAATGATTCTAAATTGGAATACCCACATGATTTTGGGATAAAATACATGGGAACAAGTGCAAACAACACTTCACCATCTGTGGCTTGCAGGTAGTTCAGAAAATCCTACTGTAATTTACCTAATGTCAGGCTTCTCAGATGAACAATCTAAGTTTTCCAGATAACTTCCCCATTAGAGGATTAGTGCTGCAAATCTATGTAACTGAATAAGGTTATTCAAGAAGCACCACGTTTTGATAACAAAATCCTTTGTGATGATTACCTAATAGCCAGCATTTGTTCAAACACTTTTAATAGACCCTTTTTATCACATGCAAAAAGAATTTCAGTGCTAGTTCAGTCTCCTGTTTCATTCTGTCATGAATCACTTTGTAGAGACATTTAGAAGTCAATAATCCACTGTAGCTTTGATGACAGGTGATTAATTTCTACATTTTAGAGACATAATAAGATTTAGCAATAAAAAGGCCTTGAAGTGACCTACCAAACAGCTTTAATCTCAGCCTTGGGACTGTTGCTAAACATGAATGCTTGTACACAAATGTGGATGATTTAAGTTAGTAGGTTTTATTGCAGACTTCTTGCCTTTTCATATTAATCTTGCTTTACAATCAGGCTATCTAAACAATCAGTTTATGCTGAATATTGTTTCTAACACAGTACTTAGGGGAGGAGAGTTAAATTATTTACCCACAAGGGCTATATTCTACTGAAAACTAGTATTACATGCTTTCCATTATGTGGCTTACCAACACTCTCTGTGTGGCAAGGTTAGATGGGTACAAAAAAATAAACTAGCAGACAGACACAACTAGTCAGTACCTGACTGTGCAACCACGCAGAGCCCTCGGGGCTCAATCCATCACAAAGAGAAACTGGTGGGAGTATTTTGTTAACTTCAGATGGCAGATCACTGTAACAGACATACTTGAATAAAAGAAGAAATTCCAAGCTCTCCAGCCATTTTGTGGTTATAGATGTAGATACACACACATATAGATATACCTATATAGTTCCTGATCCAGTTTTTTTGAGCTTTCCCGAACACCGCCTGGATTATTTTCTTTCAGAAGTGGTTTTATACCGAAAACAGTACCTGGAAAAACTGAAAAAAATACCCTTTTAAAACCTTTGTTTTCTTTATACATATTCAGGAGTGCTTTGTTTTCAAAGTACTTCAGTCTGAAACCTTTGCGTCTATAAAACACTAAATCTTCACTGAAATTTCTTTAGCCAGGAATTCCAAGATAAAGTCACAAAATGGTTCTATGGGCTGTTTCCCTCAGGGAGAAGAAAAGACACTGCTGCAGAAACTGCCTTAAAAAACCCACTTCCTAATAGTGAATTGTGAAGGCTTTCCTAAAGTAAATGGGGTCCTAAGGTGCCTAGGCTAAGTTACTATTTACTGGTGATCATATGCTGTAAAAATACACTAACAAAAAGCACAAACCACCCCGTAATTGGGCAGACAAAGCAAGTCAGAGGGCTCCTTTGTCCTTCTTGGTGTGCTAGCTTTGAAGAGATCAGTCCCTGGGAGCAAAGGCGGTAGAGGAACTGAATTTCTCACATCTGAGGGCAGCATCAAAATGCTCAAGAATATTACAAGTACTTGTACTGCTCCTGCTCTGTATTTTGTGAAGGGCAAAGCATTAGCAAAGAAGGAATGGGTTCTACCTCTCTCAGTCTCTCAACACTTTTGGGGGTGGATGAAGTAGAGGGCAGAACTTCCACCCCTGAAGAAGTACCACCCTCAGACATCACCTGAGCAAGCCCTAAAGGTGAAAAAAAATAATAATAATAATTAAAAAAAAAAAACACAGCAAAATACATGTGACAGAAGCAAAGGCAGCAATAACACCTCCTTCCTGTCAGCAGACTTTGGGGAGGAGGAACAGAGGCCTTAGCAATAGTGACAAATGGTGTTTTATCAAAGACAAATGGTGGCAAATTGCATTTCACTAGCATCTATTAAGAAGCCATTTGAATTTTAAACTCATTTAAAGTAGAGGAGATTTCAATGTCAGGAGATATGGGTAAAGATGTTTAGGACAAGTGGTAGATGTGGGGTTAATTGGAAGGCTACAAGGGAGCGGTGACAAGGACTGGTGGTAGTGGTGGTGAGGACAACAGGAAGACATCTATGTGAGGCTACATGTGGTAATTTTTGGCTAAATACAAAGCAGGATCTGGGAGCAACTCCATGTCCTAGCAGTATTCCAAACCTTCACGAAGACAAGACATGAGTGCATATGTTTTCCCTCTTTCTTTCCCTGTGGACCTTTGTTTCTGCTTGAAGAACTCCCAGGTGCTTTTGTTAGAAGGAATTGCAGTATGATTTGAGTAGGTCACCGTTCTAGATGATCAGGAACAAGAACACCTTAGTCTAAATATGCCTCTTGACTTTCTTTACAGCCTTCAGGTTTATACCTTCTGCATTCATAAGTGCTGAATACTCTTCTATTTCCTTCATTTTTCTTGTTAAGTAACAGGAATGAAAATTGAGATCTGCTCACAAGAGTTTGACTATAAGTACCTGACACTTAATAAAAGCCCTGATTACTACGAAAGTTGTGCTGAAAACAAAATTAACATTTTTCAGGCCTGTAAAGGAAGTAATATTTGGAGCAGCTAAGGTGGGTAAGGAGGGAAACAGAAGGAAAACAAACAATCTGAAGGCAAGGAAAAGTCAATCAACAGCTGAAGCCAATATTGTGCTGTGATATAAAGGTGGAGGGAAAAATGAGAATCACAGAGCTGTCCAAACAGGATGAAAGAAACAGAACTCCTCTATGCATTTACAAGGAGTAAAACTAACAGTTCTCACAAGCAAAGTACGGAATGTACTGATTAATTTCACTATTTCAGAATATAAATTTTCATTTCATATTTTCCAGTATTTGTATCTCAGCAGGAGAAAGAGCTGCTTCTCCATGTAAAGTAGCAAAATTTTGTGTGAGGACAAACACATATTAAGGAAATGAATCATAGCAAGAGACTGGACAGCTGAGGCAGATTAGACATATCAGACAGCAAAAGGCAGGGTGAGGTACTGCGGTGGAGCTGCCTCCCCTACAGCACACAGGAAGAGTTACGACATTTATGCATTTTCATTTCTACAGGTGGGGACCTCAAATCATTCCGTGTTTAAGGCTCTTAGTATCTCTAATCTGGTCCTGCTGAGACACACAGTTGATATACTTCTGGCTTGTCAAAAAAAGGCACAAGACACACTTAAATCTCTTCATGGCCCTAGCATGAGACATTAAGTTCAAGCTGCTTGTGAATCCAACGGCTATTTCAGGATGTTATGTCCCAAGCAACACATTGCATTTTCAGTTTCCAAAACTAATTTCACTTTGTAAACTTTCTTTAATTCTTTTGTATATTTCTTACGTAGACCTCCAATATGAAATAGATTATTTGAACTACCATGCAAGGGCATTTCTTATCGATTACTCTGCTGAATCAGGTGATTCATGATATAAATTGCCCAAACATTAATTTCTTTAGATCTAAGGAATTAAATCTTGCCTCTGCTCAGGTAAAATAAGAAATAAATTGGGGTTTTTTTTTTAACTGCTAAAAAGTCAACATATCCCATACCATTTTAGGATCTCTCCTTTTTCTCAAAGAAAAATACTACCCACAGAAAATAACCCAAAAGCCTGGTGGCTAAGGAATTTTCCTAGGAATTGTAGCAGTTTCTGACATTCTAACCTATACCTTCATTCAGTAACTTTTATTTCAAAGGAACATTCTACCTACTCTGCCCACTGTCATGAGCTGGGAGTCACTTTCACAAAAGTTTTGTGAATCTTCAACAGTCAAATCTGTAGGTTCAGTTTCAGGGGGCAGAGTAAAACACTTAAAAAAGCCCAGAAATGGCTCAAGCCCTTTTAGAAAAATAAGTAGCCACAAAACCCATTTCAGTGGGTTCTGTAACTTTGTTAAATATCTATGTCATTTTAAGTAGTTATTTCCACTGCATGTTATCACTACTAGCTGCTCCTGTTTGCTGAGCTCAACCCAACTGCTCTGGACTACTTCTGCTACCACTGCTGGTAGCTGCTAGACCACCTTAATGACTCAGTACTTTTGGTATGGGGACTATGACATAGAGGTGTCTTTGCCATAAACAAATACAAATTGACTCTTTCATTTTCTTTTATATTTCAAGACACATGTGTAAATAGAGATTATTTAGATCTCCTCATTTACCCTTCCAGTTGTATCTCTGCCCAGCAGAAGATGACAGCACATTTCTCATCTTACCATCCTACCAGGCCTCCATCCCTGTTAAGTTTTCAGGGAAAACCATAATCAGGTTTTTTATCCTCAGACTTGAAGAAATTTGGATAGCGATTTAAAAGGATCTGCCTAGCTGAGGAGGACACATTTGTCCACTAAATCTGAAAAAAGGTGACTTTTCATTCTCTCGTTTCCACCACAAATTTTACTCCTAGGAAATTTTTTACACTAAAAAATATTTGATCACCGTAAGGACTTCTGCCCATGAGAGACTAAAGACTTTTTATTAAAAAAAAAAAAATCAGGAAAATTTCCTCTGTATTCATGGATGCAATCTGCTTTGAGAATCCTACAAGTAACTTGTGCTTCTTTCATGACACTATCCGTGGGACAGACAGATGTTGTACAGAAAGTACACTGATCATGCAGAGTAATTCCATCAAAATATGTTTATATATTTGCTTAAAAACAGAGTGGTATGAAAAGCAGTCCTGCAGTGCACTGTGAGTCTATCTGGGAAACAAGGCACAGCTGTGAAGGGATAGGCTTCAAGGAAAGGGCTTCAAGGTCATCTTGAAGGCATGGTGCACTGAGCACGACTTACCAACTTTTGGAGCATTCAGGTGCAAACAAAGAGCAGCAGAATAGCATGTGAGGGAAACCACAGGCTTCTGTGAATAGAAACCACAAGTTCTCCATCAGCAAAAGCACACAAGGTGAACTACATAGCAGACTGGTGTCGACTTCAAGAGGCACTGCAAACATTGTGAAAGGAAGCACTGAATACATCAAGGTCTGCGCAGTCCTCTTCACACTGCTGTTCTCAGCATATCCAGACTAACTGCAGTGTCACCCTTGACTGTGTAAATCATAAAATAAATAGCACACAGATAAGTGCATTGTTAAAAATGAATGACGTGGTTGAAACAGGAGCTAAAGTGCAATGAGGTACCAATTACAGAATACGTTACTTTGGATTGGATTCTTTAACAGAGACATTTACGCATCAAACATATCAACATGCCTACACAAGCAAACTTTCAAATAACAACTTCAAACTTAGTTTACTGCCATCTACCATCCATTGATCTCCTTGAGGATTACTTGCCAGGGGCTAAGTATTGGCTGAGTTGATTAAATGGCAAAGCTCCCACCAAACTCAGCATTATCAGGATTTTATCCAAATTGTCTTCTCATCCATGCATTTTAGACTATTTCTTTTTATCTTTCAAACTAATTTTTACAAGATGAATTTTATGCTGATACTTGAACCACTGTAAGGTTTTTTGTCTTTGTCTTCTGTACATGCTGATTGTCATGTGCCATCTCACCTTACTATTCAACTAAATACACTTGTTAAAAGCTGGACTTCTAGAATGAAGTAGTAAAATAATATTAATTTTCTGTTAGATATAATAGTAGGCAGAACCTGTCACTGGATCAATCAGGACAACAGAACTTTGGTATGCTGAGAAATTCCTATATGAAGAGACTTAATATGTACATCTGCTGCTGAAGCAAATGACAGTAGCTTCTCTGCAGGCCAAGTCTAGAAAAGCTAATGTTAGCAAGATGTGCAACACTAAATAACAGGCATCAGGGTCACACATCTTATTAAAATCAGTATTTTAAAATCTGCTTGCTTTAAACATTTACCTTGACATTGTAGATTATCTTTAATACCAAGCCAGCTCTTATTCAGTTGACCTCTATTTGAAGCAGCTAAATCCCAGATATATGATTGATTTTTTGTCTTCTTTATTCAAAGAAAAATATGAAGCAAAAATAAAGCTTCAATATATTTAAAATTTATGCTTGCAGAGACAGACTATGGTGAAATTTAGCCAGCTTCATTTTGTGCTGAACTAGATGAGAAGATTGAGCAAGGTATATTTTGAGGGGAACTTTACCAAAAGATAACCTAGATGGTTACAATTAACAATTTGCCCCCACTTCAACTGTATTTAGTACAATTCAAAATCTCAGGGTTCTTCCTGACTTGACGGCATTATCTAAGCCTCTGTTCTCTGCAATACCTACCTTTGAGTTAATGATATCTTCTTTATAATTGTTATCAAAGTTAACATGAAAAGAGAAACTTAGGGTTCTTGCAAGAATCTGTTGATTTAGTAATAAGAATTAGAAACATAAAGATACTTTAATTTCAAATTACTAACTGTCAAGTACTGTAGCACTTTCCTACACACAGAATTGTGACACACTGGAAACCTAAAAGGAAAACACAAAAATTGTATACCCCTTATAACAGAGTAGTGGTCCAAAACCTGAAGTTTCTCTAGAAATCAGGTAACATACAACAAAATGCTTACTCAAATAAACAATCCACAACAACAAAAATTGTCAGCCGTGCCTGGCAAGTGAAAGGTCAGTTATCTTCCCTTTCAAAGGATTCAAGAAAAAAAAAAAAATTGCCCTGAAAACAAAATGAAAAGTGAGAAATCTAAAAATCTCAGCATAATATTTTAACAATTTTTTTTTCTGTCTTGGTTACTACTGAGCTCTTGATGCTCACTAATAAAACTTCAGTAATATCAGCACTAAAGTTTCGTTTTACCTGTCAGCAGATAAGTAACAGTTTAGTAATGCCTCAGGGTGATTGATGGCAAAATAGCAAAAGAATAGCTAGTACTATAAACCCTATTTACAACATCTGAGAAGAACCTTGAAAAGATAATACTGTGGATTACCTTTGTGTTATTTTCTATACTCGTTATAAAATTTGTCATGGGGTCTTTAATTGTCTCATTTTCCATTTTTTATGGTCTTTGTCATGACAATAAGTTTTCACATAATTCAGTGTCTGCTAGATTGCTTCAAACTATGTGGCAGAAGTCTGAATGCGTTAGAGATGCTGTAGCATGATCATCCAGCTCTTCAACACTTGTTCACCTTGTGATAAAATTTGTGAAAGAGCAATAGAAATTTTTACGCCCTCCAAATGAGCAGCTATTGCCTACCTGTTATTTTCACAACTTTCTTCCTTCCCTTTCCCTGGGCTGTCCACTTAAGGACTAGCTAATTAGATTGCGGAGGAGTCAGACCTGTTCAGGCCCCTTCGTGGTGACAGTGAACCCCACATTTTTTTCTTCAGCCTCCAGAACTCTGGGCTCTTCTCATGAACCCAGAGTATCATAAAATAATCTTATTCTTCTTTTTCTTTTATTGAAATCCAGGCCCTTCAAAGAAAGCTAAAGGAAGGGGAATTGTGAAACAACCTGGAAGCTCAGTGAGATACATAAACCCCATTTTCCCCCATATATCATTATTTTTAAGTCAGTTCCATGTTGTTTTGAAGTCTGATTCATGACTTTTTTAATGCTCATGGTTGGCAGTGTGGATGACAATTGAAAAGGGTTGGTATAAGATACTCAAAATCTTCTCTTCCAGCAAAGACATTTGTGGCTCCTGGTGCAGCCTTGGGGAAGCTTCCTTAGAGCCTATCTGGCAAATCTAATGAAAAATGCTTTCTTCCCTTTCCAGCTGGCTCAGTGACTCCGTTTCATCCTAGAAAAATAATGGCTCGGCCTCAATTATTCACATTTGTCACATTTTGCCTACACTACAGCAATGTGATACTTGGGCAATAAAGACTTCAGTGCCCAAGTCCAAAAGATATGTAGCAACACATAATACATATTACTTACATTACACTGATCACTGCAAATACATTTTATGTTTCTGCTGCTCCCTACTTTAGTTGTTCGGACTTGGGCATATTAGAATATCACATAAAGCAAAAGGACGAAGGCAGTTTTCCTCTTTGGCACAATCAAACTTCCTTCAACACAAGTGAAACTTTACTTTTTGGAAGTATTTAGGCAGTTCCAGAATTATAAACCAGCATCCACAGAAAGAAGAACATCACAGATTTCACTTTCTTCAGACAAATATGAGTTTATCTCCACTGACGTACTTGTTCTGTCATAAACATAAACTAGTATATTTATGAGTACATGAATACTATAAAGAAATATTTTAAAACATTTTTTTCCCTTTTCATTGAGTTCTGCTTCTGAAAGATTATGCCAAAAGCAATGTATGGCAGTTGTCAGTCAGTACCACTTACTGTTCCTGAATGCGCTCATGATGAATCTGGACTAAGAACCCACACAAGACAGATTTGCTAATCAATTACATAAAAGCTCATTAAAATAGTGGCTGGAATGATATGTAGGATTATTTCCCAGAAAATCTAGTTGCTAGGTAGAGATTTTCACTAAGCAATAGGTTTAGGGTTCTGGCAGGCAGACAGTAGGAACAACACAGCAAAAAGAATAAACTCAGGAAATTTCCCTTACCATTCTGTGTGTCTTCCTCTATATCTTTGGATGCAAAATAAATGATCTAAATAGACATAACTATTGTGCAAACCACACCTCTTTTATTATCACAGCCATAGAAGTACCACAGGCTGTACATCAACTTCAGAAATCTTACACCAAAGTCAACCTGTGCAAAAATAGCAATGATTCAATGTAATCATTATTTCAGGAAAGGAAAGAGAGACTGTCCAAAAACATAGGTTGCACCAGTAAGACAAAACACTTTACTGTCTGTGGCCAATGCACTTACTAGCTCTTAAGAGAATTTCACTTCCAGAATTTCCACTTCTGAGGAAAAAATGCAAATATAGGATAATAAAACAAAAACAACATTTTTATCTCCAGCAAGCAAGCTCATTAGTGCGCAATCCATAAGTATCAGCTTCATTAAGTAGAATAATAATAAAAATAATAATAATACTCCATAAAAAAGAACAGATTATGGATGAGTACCTGAATCTCAGTGCATGTTTACACAGGAAGGGAAGGAGACAACTGTCATCCTTTCCTCTCCTGTGCTGGCTAATAGTACAATAAAGTAGGGCAGTAACAAGAAGGGAGATGAGATGCAGATGGAGTGGATGGAAATTAGACATTTAAGAACACATACTATGTCCCATTCTCATTACTCATTATTTTTATCAATGTAGGGCCACCCTTTAAGGTACCCATAAAATAGCAGACTGATACATAAGCAAAAGTGCCTGTATTCTAAATTACAATTAAAGAGTGAGCTTGAATACTGAGCAAATAGGCTTTCATGGTATACATGCATCCGCAATGTCCTTGGGAAACAAGAATGTTCATCCCTTTGAACAGTCAAATCCTCCTAATTAATATTTTGGACTCTACCTTGAACATTTGTTTTTCACTTCACAATTTCTGTTGAATGGCCTTTCTCTATTTCCTCAATGCATATGAAGAACCAAATAATTTGTCTAACTTCTGTTGTAAAGGGACAAAGCAGGCGAAAAAACACTTTGTGGACCTTACTGGCATGATGCTGTCTGTTGTGCTTCAGGAATATATGCTGCAGTATGAGAAATGCAGTCTGGTGTACAAATCCGACTGACAGTCTTTGGGAAAGTCTGCCTGCACCTAAGAGGTTGGGTAGTGTTTTGAGGAGATATTACTCTGAAGATGCTAAAAACAAGAAAAGTCTGTGAGTATAGTTTCTGAAATTTAAAACAAGCCAAGAATTCACATGTTTGGCCATCTTCCTATTTATGCTGGAGCAAAGAAGATGAAAGACAGTATTAATTCAATGTACCAGTGAGAACAAAATCTGGAAGTGTTGATTTACTGAGGTTGGATAGACGGGTACCCATGGTTAGGGGTCACTGTGCCCAGTGCCCAAAACCTCGAGTGTGCCTTGTGTTTGGTGGTGTGATCGAGTTGCACAGCTTGTGGCTCTGCCCAGCCCTGGAGTCCAGATCTTTCTGGTGACATGACGCAGGAGAGAGTCGTGTAACAATTTTAAAGCAGTGAAGTGGCCTACTAGGGAACATCTGCTGTTGGGTTTCATTGCCAGAATAAAGAAGAAATGTCATGATCTTAAATCACCCTCTGCTAACACATAATTCTGCAAAGGAATTTGTCAGGTGGAATGGCAAATAGAAAGAAATGAACAACACTTAGGTGCCAAGAGAAGATCAGGGAATTCCTTCAAAAGGAGGAAGGAAAGGAAGGCTCCTCGGCTTTTATTCTTACCCTACAGCTCCCAATATTTGCATGCTAAACTTGGGTGTTACAAAGGACACAGAAATCCTTACCATGACAAGCAGTAAAGTACATAAATTCCATCTCCCAAGAGCTGACTTTGAGGAAACATTGCTACGTCTTTTTCTCATCTATTATCATTGTAGAAAATGCACTCAGTGTTCCCAGATAAAAAGTAGCAATCCAGGCCCACTAATAAAACAAAAAATAATAAAAGAAAAACATGCAGATAATGAAGTATACATACATGTGTACTATTCTTGAGAATTTGAAAGCAAATTGGAAAATAAATTATATAGCTTTTGTTTTAATTTATATTTAGCATTGTTAGGTTTTCTTTGGCGGTTGTATTCAGCAGTAGTTTATCAAGCCAATTATTCAACAAGCAAATCCCTTATCTTGAACACTGCCTCAACTTCTTAGTTCATTATTTTGTTCCCAGAAATAAGGTGGGAGTTTTAGTTCATTGTACTTTTCATATTAGCAGGCTTTTACCATACATTAATAGGTCTGTTTAGTGCTGAATGTTTAACGAGGGGAAAGAAACACAAGGAAAATGTATTTAAAATTATACAATGAAGCATTGTTCCCTTAGTGTCATTGAACATGGGCCAACTATACCATTCAGAGGTAAATGCAGAGCTCTGACATTTAACTCTGATATTACAGAACGATGTAACTCTGATATTATAGAATGATGTTTTCAAAGAGTCACATGTTCAGTAACTGCATCACATTTACAATTGTCTTTGAAGTTTTAATCTTGGTTCACGCTACTAAATCACCATGAAGGTCTATTTTTAACTTGTTATATAAAATGGTTTTTTTTTTTAAATTCAAGGAAACATCTCCAAGTATGAAATATGTCAAACTGAAAGCTGCTCATTGTATAACTTCAGTATAGTGATTTTTTAAAATTGTCTTTTTGAATTTTTATGCAGAGAAAAAGCGTTTCTTGTTTTTCAGCAGTTTTCAGGTTTTATTTTTAAGTTGTTCTAAGGGAAGTAGGAATTTAAATGTATCTACTGTGAAATACAAATAAGAATAAAACAGATTATCCCACTAAGCTTATTTTCTCAACAAAGCTCTGAAAAAGAATTATAGTGAATCTATAACAAAGACGATAACGTACTTTTATAGAATTTCTAGCACATTCCAATATTTCAGTACTTGGTTTATAAAGCCTGTTTTCCTTAACAACATATACAACCTAGACAAATGAATTTCATTTAGGATTGCAGTGGGATCAGGGTGTGAACAGAACAAAACCAGTTGCAACCTGCCACGCCAAGAATTACTGTGTTGCTACCCGAACATGACCACATCTAACAATTCTTTTGAACTCCTGTAATGTGTAGCCACTAGTGCTGAAAATTCTCACATCTTGCACCTCCCACTCATCTCTTCCTGGCGTTGCTCTTCCCCCTCATCTCCAACCTCACCAAATGTAATATTTACAGTCTCTAAAATCACTCTCTCTTGAAACTTCTTCCCCAATGGCCTCTGTTTTCTCACAAAGTTCAGACTCAACCTTTGTTTATTCCTCAACCATCTTCTTCAAATCATGTCTTCCCTTGATCGCCTGGGCCCTAGTCCTCTTACTTCTTTAGTTGCCTCTCCAGTCTGCCTTTTTTTTTTTTTTTCTAGAGTCTCTCATTCAGTCTTTAACTTTGGGAATGGAGAAGGGTTACAAGGGTACATGGGTCCCCGCTACCCTAGCATTAAGAAAATCTTACCCATAAGTGAAAACTCAGTGGTATTTCCCTTTTTTCAACACCACTTTCTAAATGCCTTTCTGTCACCTCAGTTTAAGAGATGTTTTCTCTGCCACTCTTTTTCAGCTTCTTTAGACAGTACTTTAGTTTATACCCCAAATATCATATTTATGAGTCAGGTGAAAGTTGTACTTGCATTTTGCAGACTTTTTATGCATATCTTCTTTAAGACACAGCCTTTCTTACATATTCACACAGTTAGGAATTTTTGCCCAGTGTCTCATCCTCTCACTCTTTTGATTATGGCAAAATTTCATGACAAACACAAGCCTTCAATTTTTCTAGGTTGTTATTTTGACTGTATCACCTCTTTTTATAATTCCCTCCCTCAATTACATCTTCAACTACTCAGGCCCTTCATAGTCTAGACCCCATGCTATTTTTTCTCCCTCTGTTTCAGAGTGACAGCTCCTAGCACCAGCCAATGAACAATGCCCATGCCCATCATTCATTTGCTGCATCCTCAAATGCTTTCTTTTGTGTTACCCTTCATGCTTGGGAGCTCTCCATAAACATCCACCTTCAAATACATTTGCTGCAAGTCCTGTGAAAGATCTGACAGCAGATAGGTTGGTAGTGCTGGCAACACTTCTCATCACACTGACTTATTGTTTCCTTCTACTCCCTCATCTGTCTATATCAATCTGTTGTGGTTTTTTAGTTTTTATTCAGACCTTGTTATAGCTTTCATCAACTTTTTTTATGATTTTGTCCAGCACCTAGCACAACTGGGAAATTGTTCATGGCAGTGGTTTACAGTACTTCAAATAATGGGGACAGAACAGAGCTTTTTCATGCCTATGAGAATGGACTTTTATTTCATATGACATTATCTATGAGACTATAAGCATCTTATTTTCAGATTAGAGAACACACATGCTATGACCTCCAGGGATGGAAAACAGATTAAAACTTCTGTCTCTTAATCTAACTTTCTGTCTTGGTAAGCCATACTCCTTGTTACATTTGCAGGACTGTTAATGAAAGTTATAATGTACCAAATGGTGCTGGCTGAGATGAACAAGTATATCTGTCACTGAGGAATGGGCTCAAATCTCTCCATCTCAGCAGAATTACTAAGCAGCATTGTGTTATATGATACATACTGTTGAACAGCAGTTTCCACTGGGTTTGGTGGCAAAACAAACTCTACAGAAACAGATTTCTCTGAAATAAGCTGTGTTCAAGAGTACAGCCTAAAGTGGAATTATCAGATTTATTTCACAGTTGATCAGACCCCATTCTCTCAATGGAAATGAGCATCTGAAGGTTGTAATGAAAGCACAAGTTTTTAAACCTCAAAGATTATGATAGGAGCATTTCTTCTCAACCAGGATGTGTAACAGAGCATACAGAGGCCCTTGAGGACCTCAGGAAGCAACTGGCCTCACACAGCTGGCAATATTAATACTGGAAACATGAACCCAGTTATTACATTAAAAAGTGACTTGGTTCAAGGGAGAGCAATAGGTTTGGGTCCATACCTTTTCTGAAGTTTTCAAAGAGAAAAAGCAGTGTACAACTGTTGGTAAAGGTAGGGTCTTTCTATAGGTCCAGGAAGAAAACAGCCCCAAAAGACTTACTTGCCCTTTCCCCATCAGTTTTAATGTTTACTTTAATCTAGATTGTTCTGTTGCCTTTTTACCATTTTTAAACATGAAATCCCACAAAGATATGGGCAGCCTTAGGTATTACACAAGAGCGAGAGGAGAGAGAAGCAAGTAGAGTACAACATTTATTTGTAACACGTGCATCAGGCTACTTGCTTGCTATGAAGAAATCCAACAAGATTAAAGTTAACTGCAGTTTCCCAAACACTTTGATCCAAGCTGCAGCATTAACTTAATGTTTTCTTCATTTTTGCCTAAAACCTAACAGCAACTTGCCATTAAAGAATGCACGTGAGCAAAATTAGTTATTCTTAAGTCTTATTAACGTGCAGTATACTCTGAAATTTGAGGATGTGAACCCTCAGTTTAACTTTGTCTAAGAATATGGTATATATAGAATAAAATGGTACATTTGGGAGGAAAGGCATTTTCCACTTGAATTTTGTGTATGTAAAAAATACAATCATGTCAGGCAAGGACATGGTTAAAAAAAAGTACTTTTACCACAGTATTTTCATTCAGAAGTTTATATCCCTTAGAAAGGTAGACCTAAATAGCTGTAAATCTGATGAAGAAGTTAATTATGAGGGAAAAGGGCCAAAAAGTGAGGAGGAGAAGAAGAAATATCATTGGTTTGACAACGATGGCTGCCAGAAACAGCTTGCAAATCATGGAACTATGCAGGGACGAAAAGTTGACTCTAAATTATGGTGAGACTGGGTCTCTAAATCACTGGGGAGCAAAATTATTTCAGTAGACCTTTAATTTTCAGTTATTGAAAGTCAACATCATGGCAAGTAGCTGCAATGTTTTACAGCAGACCATCATGAAAGTATTTTATTTTTCATTTCCCAAAAATGTATGAAATTTTCAAACACAGGTGAAAATCAATCATCTCACCAATCACACGAAAAGCAGCTCCCTTCCCAAGTGAGATGTGGATTCACAGGATAATGAAGGAGAGGCGCAAAGTCATCTGCTCAGAATAACTTACACTCATATTGTACTGGCTTTATCCAGGCACTCCCAAGTGCTGAACCAGTCACTAAACCAGGGTACTTTAGCAAAGCCAGCAGCAGAACGATAAGAAAGGAACGTTCACTAAAACAAGCAACCCCTTTCACGCAGAACTCCACCTCTCCCAATGTCACTTTCTGAACACAGGATCTCCTTCTTTATCAGGTAACTGGGAATTTTTGCACTAAATCAACCAATAGCCACCTGATAAAGTTTTTGCAGTAGCGCATAGGACAAAATTCCTTCTTCTTTTCACCTTCTCTCTCTGGACATACAGAGTCCTGCCTAGAAATAGGTCCCTAGTCCCCTAAACAGTAATAAACACTAAGCACAAGGCTAAGACTAAAGTTCTGATTTTTCCAAGAGCTTAGGCAAATATCGCAGGTCTGTGAGCATTTGTTGTTTGGAGCCTAAAATCCTTCCCTGAGAATAGGCCCTTACCTTTTGCAAGAGTTCCCTTGCATATCCAACCAATGAAAAAGCTGAAGGCAGCAATGCTATCCACCTTCAAGATTCAGCTTTGCCCTGGAGACAGTGGATATCTCTCTGCTAGTGAATAAAATGGGGCCAACAGAAAAGCCCAAACTTTTTCCCATTATTTTCTCTACTATCTGTTACCACATACCCTGGTTCTTTCCAGACTCTGACAAGGGTTGGTCTCAAGGAGAACACATAGGAACAGCATTTACAAGGAAGCATTTCAAGTATTATTTTAGATATAGTCACCCTTTTGTAGAGGCAGAGAAGAAAGAAGATGCCAAACAACTGCCTTTTGGGATGTTTTAAATGCTACTAGCACTAAAAGCTGGAATTAGGTGCTGAATCTTGCATGTCTTAGTCATGTTAACCTGCCAAAATGTCCCTGGCTTGCTCTAGAACAACCTCTTAAGCCAAGCTGTAAACTAAGCCTTTGTATTTCATAGAATCATAGAATCATAGAATGGTTTGGGTTGGAAAGGACCTTAGAGATCATCAAGTTCCAACCTCCCTGCCATGGGCAGGGACACCCTCCACTAGACCAGGTTGCTCAAAGCCTCATCCAGCCTGGCCTTGAACACCTCCAGGGATGGGGCATCCACAGCTTCCCTGGGCAACCTGTTCCAGTGCCTCACCACCCTCACAGTGAAAAATTTCTTCCTAATGTCTAGTCTAAATTTACCCTCTTTTAGCTTATACCCATTACCCCTTGTCCCCTCACTACACTCCCTGATAAAGAGTGCCTCCCCATCTCTCCTGTAGGCCCCCTTCAGGTACTGGAAGGCTGCTATTAAGTCTCCTTGGAGCCTTCTCTTCTCCAGGCTGAACAACCCCAACTCTTTCAGCCTGTCCTCATAGGGGAGGTGCTCCAGCCCTCTGATTAATTTCATGGCTCTCCTCTGGACTCTCTCCAACAGGTCCATGTCCTTTTCATGTTAGAGGCCCCACATCTGAACACAGTACTCCAGGTGGGGTCTCACGAGAGCAGAGTAGAGGGGGAGAATTAACTCCTTTTTTGCTTAGTCCTTGACCAGACTGGTTGGCCAGATTGGCATGACAATATCAAAAGTGCATTTTAGAGTCCTGTATACTGTCCAGATTGGAAAAAAGTGACCTTCATATGCCTTCAATCAACTTCAATGTAAAAATAATTCCTGGTTACTGAGATTGAAGACAGTGTTGACTTGTAACTAGAGCTGTGCAAATTCTTTTGTCTCAATTGGTTCAGGTTTCTACTTTTTAGTCTCTTAACTCTTTCTTTTAACTTCTTTCTTTTTTCTTCACTTTTTTTTTATAATAAGAACTAATTTTTATTCCAAAGATCCAAAATGTAAAAAAGAGAGATAATAATAGTAGTAAAACTATTTTTTTCTACTTAATTCACCAAATTCAGAAGCAGTTTTTGGTTTTTCTCAGAGAATTTGCTATTGCCAAAAATGTTATGTTTTGTTTTACTTTTGCATATTCCTAAAGATAATGTCTCCTTCTTTCCCTGAATTCTACATTATTTTCAGAAGAGGACATTTGTTGTGTTACTGAAGATGACACAGAAAAAAAAAAAGGTCTGCTGGTAATTCTCAGTCATTATCAATGACATGAGCCTGATTTCTTTACATTACTACTCTCAGTTTTACCATCTTTACACTTATATATATTTATATCTAACTCACAAGGAATCAGAAAATACAGATTTTTTAGATAGTAAAACAGAGAAACAAAAATCAAATATCTGATTTTCAGAAGAGTAAGCCTGTGTGCAAAAACTCAAGAGAGGCTCACAGAAATCTGCCTCAAGACTTGATGTCTGAACACAGAAATGACCATTCTTCTTCAAAATGTAAATTGGAACCTCAAATGAGGAGAACTCATTTTCACAGTCTGTACTATATGTTTTTCCTAGTGACCAAATCAGGATGGTAATGTACATTAAAGGACATAGGATAAACTTTTGTCCTGTTTTAACTCAAACTACAGAGATTTAAAGCTGCTTTTCTTTTTTTTTTTTTTTTTCCTAATGAAAATCCAAGAAAATGAACAAAAGGAATTTGGTGAATGAAAAGATGAAAAATGACTAAGATATCCAAAATATATTTTTGACATTTGATATTGGTATGATTTTTAATTTTGATGTTGATATATGTGGGGGCTGATGATATGCATGTGTGGGTCCTGAGGGAACTGGCAGATGAATTTTCCAACCGGCTATCCATCATATTTGAGAAGACGTGGCACTCTGGTGAAGTTCCCACAGACTGGAAAAGGGGAAACACAACCCCCATTTTCAAAAAGGGAAATAAGGAAGACCTAGGAAACTACAGGCTGGTCAGTCTCACCTCTGTGCCTGGCAAGATCATGGAGCAAATCCTCCTGGAATCTATGCTAAGGCACATGGAAAACAAGCAGGTGATTGGTGACAACCAACATGGCTTTACCAAGGGAAAATCACGCCTGAAAAGTTTGGTGGCCTGCTATGACAGGGCAACAGCACTGGTAGATAAGGGAAGGGCAACTGACATCATCTACTTGGACTTGTGCAAAGCCCTTGACACAGTCCCACATGACATCCTTGTCTCTAAGTTGGAGAGACATGGATTCAACAGAAGGACCACTCTCTGGATAAGGAACTGGCTGGATGGTTGCACTCAAAAAGTTGTGGTCAATGGCTCAATGTCCAAGTGGAGACCGGTCATAAGTGCTGTTCTGCAGGGGTCAGTACTGGGACCAGCGTTGTTTACCATCTTAGTTGGCTACGTGGACAGTGGGATCAAGTCCACCCTCAGCAAGTTTGTCCATAACACCAAGCTGTGTGATGTGGTGGACATG
>NW_010116014.1:256-8775 GCF_000699245.1 Pterocles gutturalis | reverse complement strand
ACCAAAGCATTGGAGAGGTGGGGTGTGATCAGTGAGGCCATGGCATGGCGCTGGTGTGGTGTGGTTTGCGGGTGCTCTGTGAAGAGGAGGCCCCATTTGGTGGCAGCCCTGGCAGGCTGGTGAGGGCTTTGGAGGTGTGCCAGGCGTGAGGGGCTTCCCCTTCCACTGCATTTTGTCCCTCCCTGTCTTGCCTCTCTGCCTGGAAACATGGCTCATGGACCTCCTCATCTTCTCCCACTTCCTGCCTTTCATCGCCCCTTCTGCTTTGTCCGGTATTCTGTGCTGCAACCACTTTCTCACTAGATGTAGACCTCCAGTGGACTGATCCCACTGCAGAGTAGGAAAATCTTGGTGCTCTGGCAACATCTAAGTTACACAAGGGTCCCCAACTTACGGTTTCTCTACTTGCACCTCAGAATGGCTCTGCTCCGCTGGGAGCTCCTGCCTCTTCACTCTTTTTCCATCAATAAAGTTCTCCTTCATCGCAGCCTGAGACGCCTCTGCTTCCTTTCTTCTCCTAAGACTCTTCCAGCTTCACCCAGCACAAAGCCAGGGCTCAAGAGTCTGTTGGGGTGGAGAGGCAGTGGTCCCATGCTCAGCCTCTTTCAAGCCTTTCAAAGCCATTCTATCCCAATACAGACATGGGGATTGTTGGAAACAGCTGTGCATGAGTGCCCCAAGGTACCAAGACCTCTTCTGCAAATATTTCAGCACAAACAACTCAGACTGGCACATTTTTGCCTTCCAGCACATGACTAGCCCTTCACTTGCCCACACAAAGGCTTGGGTACAGTACTGCTCATCCAGCCATGCCTCTGATGCACTCTTCCCCTGTCACCACACTCTTAACCAACTCTATGACCCAGCCCCGCTCTCCAGCCCTAAGAAGAAATATTCTCAGTGAAGCCGAAAGGACAGCTGGAATATGCAAAACATTAGTATTCCCCAGAAATTGCCCATGACTAGGGCAGTGATCATCCCTCTGTACTCAGTACTAGTGAGGCTGTACCTCAAATACTGTGTTCAGTTTTGGGCACCTCACTAGAAGAAAGACATTGAGGTGCTGGAGTACGTCCAACAAAGGGCAACGAAAGTGGTGAAGGGTCAAGAGAACATGGCTTGTGAGGGAACTGGGGTTGTTTTAGTCTGGAGAAAAGGAGACTGGGGGGAGACCTACAACTACCTGAAAGGAGGTTGTAGCGAGGTGGGGATCAGTCTCTTTTCCCAAGTAACAAGTGAGAGGATGAGTGGAAACAGCCTCAAGTTGCGCCAGGGGAGGTTTCAATTGGATATTAGGAAAAATTTCTTCACAAAATGGTTATCAAGCACAGGCTGCCCAGGGAAGTGGTGGAGCACCATCCCTGGAGGTATTTAAAAGACATATAGATGTGGTGCTTATGGACATGGTTTAGAGGTGAACTTGGTAATGTTAGGCTAACAGTTGGACTCGATGATCTTAAAGGTCTTTTCCAACCTCAATGATTCTATGATTGCTGAACTACATAAAGTTCCTGTCACCCCATTTCTCCAGCCTGGTGAGCTCTCTCTGGATGGCAGCATGACCCTCTGGCATATCAGTCACTCCTCCCAGCTTGATGTCATCCTCAAACTTGCTAAGGGTATGCCCAGCCCCATCACCAAGATCATTAATGAAGATGTTAAACAGGATTTGACATGGCATTGACCCCTGGGGTACACCTCTTAATTACTGGCCTCACCCTAGACCCTGGGCTTGACCGTTGAGCTGGGTTTCAATCCACTTCACTCTCTGCTCACTGAGCCCATATTTCATCAGCTTCTCTATGAGGATTTTATGGAGACAGTGCCAAAAGCCTTACTGAAGTTTAGATAAACAGTATCTACTGCTCTCCCCTCATCTACCCAGCCAGTTGTTTCATCACAGAAGGTTATCAGGTTGGTTAAGCATGACTTCCCCTTAGTGAACCCATGCTGACCACTCCTGAAGACTTTCTTGTCCTTCATGTGCCTGGAAACCATTTCCAGGATTAGTTGCTTCACCATCTTCCCTGGCCTGCAGTTCCCTGCGTCCTCCTTCCTGTGCTTTTTCAAGATAAGAGCGATTATTTGCTTTCCTCCAGTCCTCAGGCACCTCACCCACTCCCTAAGATCCTTCAGACATTATTGAGACTGGCCTCACAATGACATCAGCCAGTGACAGCACTTCTGGATGCTGCCCATCATGGCTCATGGACTTGTCTAACCTCATCCCCTTCCACCCAGGGTAAGGATTCCTTGTTCCTGACTTGCCCCCCTGTGTTGCAAGTGAAGATAGAGGTAACATAACAATTATGTACTCTCTGTGTAGATTCGGATGACTGTCCTTGGGACAGTTAAGAAAATACTTTTTAATCACTTAAGAATTGTTAGATTTACCCTTGAAGATGGGAACATCCTGGAAAATAATCAGCATGTTTGGGTAGTTAGCCAGGTTAGTGATTAGCACTGTCCAAAGGTGTCCTATCCTCATTTTAATATAATTATAGTACTAAAAATCACGTCTCCAAGTGCCTGGACAACCCTCCTTAATTAAGACCCCTACTTACTGAGCATGCGTAGTAAATTTAAGGAATACTGGAGTAAATTTAAGGAACACTGTTTTTAAATCTGAGCAAGAAAAGAACTAACCAACTGCAGTTAAGAAGAGATCAAAACTAACCAGTTATAGTTAGAAGGATGTGGCACTAACATTTTGAACAGTATAAATACACAATGTGACTGAACTGGGTGCGCTAGCCTTGTGGAATTACCACCTAGTACCCATCTCTGCGCAGACATGAAATAATATCTTGGCTCTGTGTGTATATTGTCTTATTGTACACTGGGCAATGAACTGCTTGTGAGACAACAGCTGGTCCCTAGGGCCTTGTGTGAGGTTAAGGTGGTGTTCACTGCCTCCACCTTTTCCATGTCCTGTGTCACCAAGGCCCCTGCCCCCCTCACCATTGTAGAATCACAGAATGGTTGGGGTTGGAAGGGACCTTAAAGATCATCAAGTTCCACCCCCCCTGCCATGGGCAGGGACACCTCCCACTAGCCCAGGTTGCCCAAAGCCTCATCCAGCCTGGCCTTGAACCCCTCCAGGGATGGGGCATCCACAGCTTCTCTGGGCAACTTGTTCCAGTGTCTCACTACCCTCACAGGAAAAACTTCCTCCTAACATCTACTCTAAATCTCCCCTCTTTCGGCTTAAAGACGTTAGCCCTCCTCCTGTCACTGCACTCCCTGATCAATAGTCCCTCCGCTTCTCTCCTATAGCCCCCTTTAAGTACTGGAAAGCTGTCCAGTCCCTTTTTCCCCAGTCTCCCTACTTAGAGAAGCTGTTCTTGTTGCCTTTGACATCCCACCATGTTTGTAACCCTGAGGATAGAAGCGCTCTTACCTCCCTCACGGTGTCACCCACGTCCCATGTCTCCCCAGAGAGTGCCGGCAGCACCTGCCACGCAGACAAGCCCAGATGGTCTCTCTCCAAAAAACAGGATCAGCTCCAACAGCACAGCCCCAGTGCCCTGTATGTCACACATGTCCCACCAGCAAGGCTACGGCCACCCCAGCACCCTGTCCCCTGTCAGTCCCCACCTCAGCTCCTGCGGCCACAGCCTTCCCTCACCACAGCGAGGCGCTCCCTCAGCCACCAGCCAATCAAGAGGCAGCTAACAACTTGCCCAGCAGGGGGCAGCGAGCAACCAGCCAATCAGGGGACGGGTAACAACCTGCCAAGCAGGGGGCTGCTGACAGGCGCCAGCTGTGGCAGAAGCCCCTGGAAGCTTCCAGAAGGGGCTTGTCAGGACCCACCCCCAAAATCGACACAATAAATAGATAATTTTCACCAAATGGCCCCAAACCAACTGCTGGAATAATCAAATTGTTAAGCACAACCGATGAGCCCAGGAAAAAAAGCAAAAAAAAAAAAAAAATAGAGAGGAAAGAGAGAAAAGTATCAAATTTTTTAAATGAGGAAAAAATGGCAAGGAAACATCAAACATAAACTGTGAGGAAAAAAAGGGGGGAATGGCATTGGGGGACCCACAAAATGCTGCTAAAAAATGTCATAACAGCAACAACAACGACAACAACCAAAACTCTGAAAAGCAAGCACTTGCCCTTCTGGGTGCCACAGACATCCTGCGCCCATCACATGTCACTGTTCCTCATCCACGGCGTCCTTGTACCAACCCTGGGGGGTCCTGTCAGTGACCCATCTTGTTGGGGTATCCCAGAGACACTGCCCCCACCACTTCCATTGTCTACGTCACCTTCCTTCCATACTGCAGGTCCTTGGGACACCTATGAAGGGTCACCTGTCATGGTCCCCCCATGCTGTAGCTTCCCAGTCCCCACGAAACTAAGTTCCCCCACTGGGGGGTCCCAGGGCCACCTCCACAGGGTCTCCTGTGTCCCTTTTCCCCACCTTGATGTAAGGTTTTGGGGTAATTGATGCAGGGTGCCCAGGTCACTCCCTTGACATAGAGTCCACAACTGACCCACATGGAAGGTCCGTGGGCCATTTTACCCCTATCTGCATGTCCTGGTTTCAGCTGGGACGGAGTTCACTTTCTTCACAGCAGCTAGTGTGAGGCTGTGTTTTGGATTTGTGCTGAGGAGAAGCTGATCACACACTGATGGTTAGAGTTGCTGCCAGGACAGTCAAGGACTTTTCAGCTTCTCTGCTGGGCCAGTGTCTGCAGGGGCAGGAGAAGCTGGGAGGGAGCACAGCCCCAGTTCCCAGCCCAGGATTTGACCTTAGGTTTAGGATTGAGACCAAAAATTGGCCAATGGTCTATTCCATATCATGCACGTCATGCCCAATACATAGATGAGGTTCTGTCCGGACGTGTTCTCTCTTCCTCCAGGTTGTTTCCCTCGGGATTGCCCCTCTCGTAGGGTTGTCTCGGTCGCTTGGACACTCGGACTCTTCTCTCTGTTCCAGGATTGCAGTTTTGGGCCTCTCCCTGCTCCAGGATCATTAGCCAGGAACAGGCTGAACCTTGGTCATCAGGTGGTGAGTAGTATCATGGTATAGCACTCATTTCTATATTTGTATCTATTACTATTATTATTATTTTAAATATTGTTGTAGTTTAGTTCTGAAATTGTTCTTATCTCAACCCACGAGCCTCTTTTCCTTTCACCCCTTTAATTCTCTCCCCCATCCCTGGAAGGGTGAGCAAGCAGCTGTTGAGTTTCACTCCCAGCCAGGGTCAAACCACAACACTGCATAACCCTTGTTCAATCTATGTGGGGTTTCCCAAAATGCTGCCCCAACCTATAGAGTCCAGAACCCACCCCATCTGAATCCAGGAAGCTTTGCGTTCATCAGACCTTTCCACCACCCACATGGCCCCAGTGACCTCAAGCCTTCAGTCCCAAGCAGCACACTCACCTCCAGTTCCCCTCTGCAGTGTCCTCTTGTGTGGCAACAACCGTGATGGTGGCAGTGAGCCACAGGATTTGGGGATTGTGCTGTTTTCTCGGCTGCCCCTCACCCTGAGCAGACATACCCCAGGCTCCTGAGCATGCTGTGAGGGTCACATCTTTGACACTGGCATGGTGCCTTGAGGACCCTTGGTGGACCATATGGATGGAAGGACAGCATAGAATCACAGAATCATAGAATCATAGAATCCTAGGATGGTTTGGGTTGGAAAGGACCTTAAAGACCATCGAGTTCCAACCCCCTGCCATGGGCAGGGACACCTCCCACTAGCCCAGGTTGCTCAAAGCCTCATCCAGCCTGGCCTTGAACCCCTCCAGGGATGGGGCATCCACAGCTTCTCTGGGCAACAACTTCCAGTGCCTCACCACCCTACTGGGAAAAAAATTTCTTCCTAATAAACCATGAACCTCCTCAGCCCCTCTCCCTTGTCCCACCATGGGCACATCTTTTTGCTGTTTGCATCCCATCCTTGGTTTGAGCTTGGGTTGAGCAAGCTGGGTCCAGAAGAGATAAAACCCATCCATATAGAGCCAGGAGCTGGGTGCAGGGACACGTGGACATGAATTGACCACACTGAGCTGCATTTAGCTCTGATGGGGTTGATCTGGGCACCATAAGGATGCTCCTTCTGAACCCTCCTCGGCAGGGAGCATCCATCCCGTTGGCTGGGTTAGAGGTGGAGAAAGCTGTCCCTGTGCTTGTCTTCAAGGACGTGACCACATCTGCGTGTCCCTGCAGCCCTTGGCTGATCCCAGAGCCTCCCTCTCCCAGTGCACGCAGAATATTTTGACACTAAGGAGAGGTGAATAAATGTAATTGGGGTGGAACCGTTACAGGGAACAGAGTTGATGCTGCTGCAGCTTTTGCAAACGTACTGTGATGGATGGGTATGTTTTGTTGTTTTTTTCATTTCTTCTCTTGTTTAATCATTGGGGGCGTTTGAGAGATGTTTCGAGTCTTTATATAGCTTAAAAATATTAAAACATAATAGTCTTCTGTTTCCATGGCAACAGAGGCAGCAGGTATTCATGGGCCTGAGATGTTGGCATCTTGCGTTTGTCACAAGGTTTAAAAGACACAGAAATTTGTTTCAAGGTTCTCTGTGATTTTCGGTATCCTCAGCCAGGTTTCTTGCCTGCCCTACCCAGCGCAGGCAGTCTGCGCTCGTCAGAGCTCGTCGCTTTACCTGCGATCTCCAGGGATGTATGGATGCATCTGTTCTTCCTCTGCGAGACAACTTTTTATGGAGAATGAACCAGATTATTTTTTTTAAGTAAAATTCGAAGAACAGCCATTCCTTCAGCACCTAAAGTGTGTTTGATCCCATTTAAGTGACACTGCAGAGACTGAAGGTACGTTATTTAAGTAATTACAGGAAAGCTTTTAAAACTCAACACAGTTCTTACTATTCAAAATCCAGATATTCACGTTTCCGTTGGGTGACATGCAGGTCACCTGCATCTTCCATTTCGTCCCCAGGCGTTTGCTTTTTTTTGCTGCAAAGCTCCAGCATCTGCAGTCATGGAAAGTCAATAAATCTCCTGCTTTCAGCTTGCAAAATAAAGATGGATAAAAAGTGGTAATCAAAACCCCAAAGACTACAAGATAGGACCCATGTCTTCTTACTTTTTAGAAAAAACCCTACTTTTTGAGGAAAAGGGGTTGAAATTTGTTACACTGAGGGTAGTTAAACACTGGCCCAGGTTGCCCAGAGTTGGTAGATGCCCCACCCCTGGAAACATTCAAGGTCAGGTTGGACGGGGCTCTGAGCAACCTGATCTAGGTGAAGATGTCCCTGCTCATGGCAGGGGGGTTGGAGTAGATGACCTTTGAAGGTCCTTTCCAACACAAACCATTCTCTGATTTCATATCTTGATAGGTCAAGGGGTATCTCTGTGTGTCCAGACTGTGTGTGCGTGCATCAGTAGAACATTGTTCTCCATTGCAGTGACCTCAGAACTGCCCAACCATCTCTGATTCCAGCATGACATCCTCCAGCCTGCTCTGGGAGACCCAGTTTCCCAAGTTGGACATCTGGAGCAGCTCCCGTCTGACAACAGGCTGAGAGAGTTGGGGGTGAGAAGAGAAGGCTCCAGGGAGACTTTCTGGCAGAACTTCTGGGGCCCTCCAGGAAAGATGGGGAGACCCTGGCCCAGGTTGCCCAGGGAAGCTGTGGATGCCCCATCCCTGGAGGGGTTCAAGGCCAGGCTGGATGAGGCTTTGAGCAACCTGGGCTAGTGGGAGGTGTCCCTGCCCATGGCAGGGGGGTTGGAACGAGATGGTCTTGAAGGTCCTTTCCCACCCAAACCCTTCTGTGATTAGATGAGCACCCAGGAGCCCTGGACACCCCTGAACTGGAGACACCAACGCCAACACCATGCTGGTGAGACACTTGGCCAAATTTTTTCAAATTTGCCAGTCAGGAATTACTCTGAGGCTTGAAAGGGAAACAAACCAATGAGCTGCTTCTCCCAGTTCTTTGAGTAATGACCCCCCCAAATATTTGGACATGGGGCAGAAGCTGCTCCAAGCTCTCCTGGTGTCCTCAACTCGGGTGTCAACCCTGGACAGGTGTCCTCCATCGGATGTTCCCACCACCACCACTGTTTTGGGCTTCATCCTTGGGGTGCTCAGGCCATTGTGGTGCCCAGGCCATGGGGGTGCCCCCCGTTATGCACAAAGTGGGTGTTTACCATGAAGAGGTGCTGATGGGCATCACGGTGAGGAACCGTCTGATGGAGCAGGAGGAGCCAGGTGGTGGCAAGTGGGTGAAATGAGCTGAAACCAGGCTGGCAGGAGAAAGGTTTAGACCAGAGGGGACAAACTGAAGATGGGACACCACCCACCCCCACGCCAATTTAGGGGGACTGGGCAGCACTGGCATGGCCCCAGGGGGCTGGTTCCCTTCCCCTGGTCTGGGGTCCCCATCCCCATCCATCCCAGTGACACCAGGGACGTATGGTGGAGGTCAGGGGGGTGTGGGGACACAGGGGGGCTGTAGTGTTTTGGGGGGCACAGGTCCCACGTGGTTCTGGGGGGTACAGTTGGGTGCAGTGGGGCACAG
>NW_010116014.1:0-242 GCF_000699245.1 Pterocles gutturalis | reverse complement strand
CTGGTGTGTGCGGTGGGGTTTGGGGGGGCACAGGTCCCCCAAGGCACTTCGGGGTACAGGGGTTGTGGGGAGCACAAGGCTCTGTGAGGTGCAGTGGGGTTTGGGGGGGCACAGGTCCCCCAAGGCTCTTCGGGGTACAGGGGTTGTGGGGAGCACAAGGTTCTGTGGGGTGCAGTGGGTTTTGGGGGAGCACAGGTCCCACAGGGCACTTGGGGGTACCGTGGGGTGCCAGGAGGCACAGG
>NW_010116013.1:0-50696 GCF_000699245.1 Pterocles gutturalis | reverse complement strand
TTGTTATTCCAGGTTTTACCCTTTCCATGTTTTACCCTTTAACACTACCCCGGGGCAGAAGTCTTTCCCCTCTTCCCTCCCTCCTTGTTTTCCCGTCAGCCTCTCCCCCCAACTTGGAAGAGAGGAAACTTTTTAACCCCTAAGCAGCCGGTTCTGGGTCTCTCTTTCTTCCCTCCCCGCCGCCCCCGGACGAGCCCCCGCGGGGGAGGGAAGGTGCAAACTTCGGCCGCGCACCTTCCGCTCCCGCGCTGCCACCGAGAGCAGCGGCTTCAAGGTGTGTATCTGCATATTGCCGTAGTAACCAATGACTCATCCAGGCCCCCGGCTCGCTGCTGGGCCTGATGGAGTTAAACTGTCTCGGGTCGATCGCTCCGAGTTTTTTCGGGGGTGGGGGGAGGTGATTTAGAAAGCGAGGAGAAGAAGAAGGGCAGGGGATAGGTCAAGCCGTGTGGCTCCCCATCGCTGGGTGATAGTTTGCAGAAGGGTTTGAGTGTGTTTTGCCTCTGTGGAAGCACACACAAGGGGAAGCAAATGGTTGCAGTTGGGAATTAATGTTTTTGGCTGTTGAAAAGACTTCTCGCCCGGGTGGAACGTGGTGGCTTTGCGGCAGGGTTCAGCTCTGGCTCTGGGAGCCTTCTCAGGAAAGGCAGCGCTCCAAAGACGAGGCAGCAAGTCTGCCTCACTTGGATAGTTGTGTTCACAGCGAAACTTCCTCGGGTTGTCTTTTAATTCCCTCTCCCTTTTCCCGTCCCTTCGTAAGAACTTTCACGGTCGGTAGAGCCAGTGCACTTTTGCCAGCTAGGACACAAATCGGCTTGACCCTCCCCGAGGCGACTGTCACGCTGACAGCCCCCAGGGACAGCGGTGACAAGACCCTGCATTGGCTCTTCCCCGTGACCCGCTGACCGGCAACGATCTTGGCGCTGCTGCTCCTTGGCCCCGGTGTGCTGCGGGACGGGACCCGTCCCCGTGCCCGGGTGCCCACAACCACCCCGGCGTGGCTGGGGACACGGGGCCCTTCCCAACGACGTGCTGGGCTCTAGATGTCGCTGCGAGCCAGCGGAGTGTCACCGCTGAGGCTGGGCTCAGGCACATTTTCCTCATTATTTGACTGTTTTAATTTCGCTTTCCTGGATTTGGAGGCGGCAGATGTCTGGAGCTGCTCCTCTGATCACCAGAAGCGCTGAGCCGGGAAGCAAAGGATGCAGTTTAGCGTGTGCTAGTGATTTCTGCTGACAGGCTCCAAAATAATATTAATAAGAATAATATTAGATTACTAAAAGGACAGGGTTTGTTTTTTTTTCTTTTCTGCCCTGAGGGTTTGCGTGTGGGTGGAGGGCATTGTTGTGCAGTGCCATCTGTAGAGGGAAAGGTGCCTGACTCAGTGTCTCCTGCAGTGAAGTGCAAAAAGCAGGACCAGAAACAGAGATTTGGGGATGACTTCTGACCGCACGTGGGCACCTCGTGTGAATTATTTTTAAAGGGGGGCAATGTGTCTGAGAAAGTTCAGTGGGCTGGGTTGGGCAGTTCAAAGGTACTCCCGCTCAGCAGAGACTGGGCAGGCTGGTGTCTGGGGGGTCGTTCAAGTCGGAAGGTTGAAGTCGTGACAAAGGCAGTGGAAATGGCCTTAAAGCGTGTGTTGCAGGAGGAGCGGAGAGCTCCTGCGAGGGGGGAGAGGAAGCAGAGCGGGGGAGGGGGGGGCGCACCAGCTGTCCGCGGTGCTGAACCCTATCGGGCGGGGACGGACGGAACTGTCCGCAGTGCTGAACCAGCCTGTCCCGGGGCAGGTGGAGCTGTCCGCCGTGCTGAACCCTCCCAAGGCGAGGTGGCGGCAGCCTCTTGCCCTTGGCAGTGGCAATATCGTGGTGGAGAGAGGGAGTTTCTCTCTCGCCCCCGGCGGCAGCAGGCAGGCTCGCCCAGACTAGCTGATGTAGCCCCAGGCGTGAAATCCCAGAGGCAAAGGGGAAAATGAGGTAGGCAGCAGGAAAGGACTATGGGAGAAGTGCAAGGAGGGCGGTCTGTTTGTGCAGGGTTTGTGCAGAGCATGTGCAGAACATGTGCTGTTGCTTGTCATGGGGAAGGGCTTAATGAGGCAGCATTGGAAACTCCTTTCTAAGGTGATTAGACTTCTGATTTCTGTTTTACACAAATACTATAGTAGGGTATTTATGTTGTTTTTCATTCTCCAACATTGATCTAGTAGGAAAAGCCAGAGCTTAAAAATATAGAAACAAAGTTTTGTTTCCTGGCCACACTTGGTAATACCAAAACAAACCTGAGAATGAGGCTGTTCTGTTCCTAACTTTGTCATGTGTTTGATAATCAGGAGAGAACTGAGAAATTTTTATAGGTTACTGATGTTGACTTTCGCTATTGAAATATGTGTGTTGCATTCAGTGCATTATTTTTAAGCACCAGTACAGACCTCAATGCAGTACAAAACAGAGGGAAAGACAGCATCTTGCTTTTGAAGGTCACAGTATTGTTAGTAAGCATTTTGTCCACTGGAAGTACTACTGGTGGAAAAATACTGGATGAAACCTGTATGAAGCTAATGAGGAAGCAGTAACTTCATAATAAAGAAAACTTAAACCAAAGACAATCGTAATTTAATATGACAACCATGCACATCACTTTACAGCCACCATTGAGATACTCTTGAGAACATTGCTTTTGTAATATGACAGTATGGCAAAACAGAGGTCACAACATCCTTCAGTGTTTTAATAAGTCTGTACAATTTTTCAAATCGTGGTCAGTAGATGAGAAAATATGTATATGAGACCTAACTTGTGAACAAAATCTGGGTTAAACATTGCAATTTTTTTCATCTTAAATATCAGCCTGATCAGATAATCATGTTATTTATGGGAGGAGTAATGACGAACTTAGGCCCTGTATAAATTACCCCAGAAAACCACTTCCCAATTGGCTTTGTGGCAGTATTGATACTGAAGTTAATTATTGCAGCAGCTGTAAACAAAATTCTGACAACATTTGTGCTCTGTTTTAGGATGACTTTTTCACTATATTCATTTAGATATGAGGAAATAACTGTGAAGACTCAGTAAAACCTAGTGTGGTGGTATAGCAGATTATGAAGAATTTTTGGTAACATAATTTTCCTTTTTAGATAGGTGAGATTAATGCTTTCCATACTGTATTGTAGAAGGGATTTTCTCCTACTGGGTCACTTGAGAATTTTTTCCCACAAAATAGAGCTTTTTAATTCTTTCCAAGCTTTTTCTTCTTTGGCATCACAGTGATTAATGAGTTTAATTTTTGCAGGCAACTGCCAGGAGGTGCTGAGTAAGATGTATCATGCTGATTGTGTATAACCCCGCTCCTTTTAATTACTGGGATGATAACAATGCATTAATCAGGTGCATAAGAAGTTCAGCACTTTTCTGTAACATAGAATATTGATCTGTTTTATAAGGCACTGACTGTGAAATGATGACCACAGAAGTCCTTTTTTAAATTAAACTTTGAATGATAAGTTATGTGTTAAAAATATTGGACCCTCCACTGAAACATGATCAAACTTTCCTACATAAGGAACCCTACACTGCACTCTTACAGGTTCATGACAGAGCCAAAACACCTGTTGGCTTTAGTGGGAGACTTCACCATGTAAAACCAGCCAGACTCAAAGTACAAAAGGTTATACTACTGTGACTATTCTTTCTGTAACTGAATTCTGAATATTTATTTATTTCTTTCCTGCATTTGCTTAAAGCTTGTTTTGGCCATATATAATACTTTACTAGTTTTGCAATTGATATTCAGACTGATTTACAATTTGAGAAGTTTTTCATTTAGACATAAATAGCAATAATGTTGAAATGCTTCAGTAAAACTGTTTCCTGCTTGAATAAATTAAGGATTAAGTAAATCAAATATTATTTGTTAATAGAGTGAGTATGAGAAAGTGAGAATCAAAGCCATTAGTGTAAAAAAAAGTGTAATTTGGTATGTCAGACTTGCTGTTGCATGTAATTGAAAGTGTTAATTTTCAGTTCATCATTTGTCTAATGGGAAGAGGTATCGCCTCGTAGAAATGTGTGTCAAGGACAGTGTTTCGGAAAGATTGAAGCCTGAGCTGCAGACAACAGGCATTTCAGAAGTGGTGTGGTCTTTTCCCAAGAAGATGAGTGATTTAATTTTATAGAAGGGTTTGTAGGACTGGAGAAATCATAACGTTTCTGTAAGACATGGTAATTTGAATTGTAACCAGAAGTCTATCTACAGATCTGCTGTGCTTATTGAGAGAAACTACTGTTTAAATCCATAAGAGTCTCTTCTTCTGACTCTTCTTGGTGAGTTCTTGGATGCTGAACTCAGTAATCCTACAGCCATTAAGAGGTAGGGAGCTGGGACTAGTTCTTTCAACGGAAACAGGTTCTGCTGATGTTCTGTGAGCTCACCTTTTGAAATTAATAAAATTCACAGCTTGCTTCCCTCAAAAGAAATAGACATAAACCTTATAAAAATCATGGGCATGAAAGCCTATGATATATTTTGTAATTACTGAATAAAGGACACTTTGATTGAGAGGTGATATGTTTTTTATACTTTGCTTTATGACTAAATTTACAATTAAACCACCTGATGATATTTGCTGTCAGTTTAAAACCAGCCTCTGTTTCTGCAGTCTTTGCTAGCCATGATGATGATGATGCATGCACTAAAAAAAAATCTGCCAGAGAGAATGTATTTTTAAGTATTCAGGAATAACTGTGTGAAGAGGCTGCATCATCTCTCTAATAGTAGTGAACTGTGCAATGAATTGCGATACCTCATGCAGAGTAGTACGCTGTTCATGTTATCTTGAGCTAGTAGCTCACGTGCAAAAAGAAGACACTGAGCCCAGGATCAGAGCAGCTTGGGTTGTTTTCCAAGGGACTTTCAAAGACATAGCAGGTGGGGAAAAAAATTCTATGAGTATGTGTTGCTCTCCATTCCTCTGTATATTTCTGTTTCAGAAAAGGCCAGAAAAGAAGACAGTTCTCAGGCTGTCCATCACAGCTTTGACAATGCTCTTTGGGAATCAGAAGGTTTTATCCCTTGAAATAAAAACCTTTGCATTAAATTGGGCTAATATATTTATGCTTGTGATGGTCCAGCAAAATCTCCCACCAGAGTTCATTAGCTGCAAGTGGATTTTACTGGGGTTTTTGCCTAATGTGCTGGATGACTCCCAGCACGTTGATGTGATGTACCTGCATTTTCATCCTGTGACCAAGGGGTGGCAGCGTGTCTTGGTTAGACTGTTGCTACAGAGCACTTGGCGTTTCATTGCTCTTATAGTAAAGCACCAACCAACCATTAGTTTACATACTCATACCTAAACGTGAGGGTTATTTTCAATTCCTTATTGCTTTCTCTAGGTTTGATTGACTTTATGACAATTTGGATACTCTCTTTTTCACCGTCAGGGAGAAATACTTGTTTTCAAAGCTCATCAAAAAATGGTTCAACAGCAGTTTTAAATGGTCCCATATTCAAGCATGTGGGAAGGAGGTGAGAAATTAGTCTTTCTTCTAAGGGAATGTTTTTCTCTTTTCTCCCAAAGGAAAACAAAAAAACCAGTCTTTCCCCAAAAGCTTCTTGCTCTCATAGTGGGTGATGATACAGTGTAAATTTTCAAAAGTGCACAGAGATAATTTGAGTTTGTAAATTCATTTTTTTTTGAAAAGTGATTTGTTGTCAAATATAAAAGTAAGTATTGGAATCTAATTCCTACTGGGGTGCATAAATACTCATTTTGGATCAGCTTCTTTCTTACTTATACATTTTTGAGAATGTTATCTGTATTCTCTAAATTGTGGGTGTTTGTATTCATGTGGTTGGTAATGATGAGATTCAGTGTGGATGAGTTAATTGAGTTAAAATATATCTTTAATTTTTACATTAGTATGAAGAGATCTAGTGTGCTGTAGTCTTTACTGCCAATATGTAACTAAAAATGAGAGTAAGGCATGGGCATTGGCCACATGCATGTTCTGCAGCACAGAGCAGTGCAGAAGGGAACAGAGGGAGAGTGCAGGGGTGCAATCCAGTCTGGTGTTTTGGAGGGTGAATGGGCTGTGTGCTTTTTGTAATGGGAACACAAGTCCTTCACAACTTTTCCACTTCTAGAATGTTTGGGAGACTTCATTTCCCACATTCAACAGGAGTTCAGTTGTTTCTCAGCTTTTAAGCACTTTAGTTCAGAGATCTTTCATACTTTGTTTTGTTAAGATAGCACTTGAAAATCTTACCAAAGATTACAGCAGAGATGAACATGGTTTTTAAGCCTCGGGGAACTTGTAATGTGGAGCTGGGGAGAGAGGAAGAGGGGGTCTGATGCTCATCCACATTGCAAGCAATAAGTTTAAGCAAAGCTAATGGAGTGTGTGAGGTAATGTGAAAAAGGCTGATATTGTGAATCTCTGCTGATGAAATCTTACCAGATTTCCACTGAGCATACTTTTAATTGCTTATCACTTGCATAGTGTAAATTATTTTCCTCTAAACAAAGTGCTTGTTAGTAGAGTTCTGCTATTACATAGATTCTTCCACAAGTTGCTGTCTCTGTGCCTCTTAAAACTGCATTTAACATTATTATCTTCACTTTGCAGATGGAAAATCGGAGACTGAGTTGACACATTGTCTCACAGACAGTGCAGCTCAGGTCTGTGGCAGTGACAGTTTGCTGTGGCTCAGCCCTGTGAGCTATTCCAGCTTCTGGTCCTGGGCTGCAGGGGCTTTAAGAGCAAAAATTATTCCGCCAAGGATATTCTTACAGGTGTAAAACTAATTGTGAAGTCTGGCACATTTAAGTCTTTGCTGTATCTAGCACTCATTAGTGACAGTTTTCATATGACATTTCAAATGTCTGATGTTTTCCTCTAATTGTTCAAGGGTGTGGAGCTTGCTTTGAGAGAAGGAAGACTTAAAGCATCTAAAAGGACGAGTAGGAGTATCTTAATACTTTCATTGCATAATATTTTGGGGGTGTTGTGTGGGTGGTTTTTTTTTTTTTTCTTTCTTTCCTTTTCCTTTCTGGATTTGTCAGTAGCATTTGCTCCAGCGTTTCAAGCAGATTTCACTCTAGGCAGACCTCAAAAGCAAATGTGCATTTCTCCCCAGGCTTGCTATCTTGGATGGACAGAACTACATGAAATAGGAAAACAGCAGTGGGAAATGTCTGGTAACTTCAGCTCTAGTTATACCATGGTCATTAATTTTAAAATGTTTATGACAACAGTATGTATGTGTTCATTGTTTTCCATTAAAATGGGCTCCAACTGTCTATAAAAGAAAATAAATATGGTATTTTGGTCAGAGGACAAATGAAACCCATGGAGACTGGGCAATTACAAATGTTACTGCTATCTCCAAGACTGCTGAGTGGAGCCAGCAGCAGGTTTACACAGGATCCCTGTGCCTGCTGCCTTCCTCCCATTCGGGCAGAGGCAGGGGGAGAATAACGTCCAGCATCTGGGCAGCAGCAGGAAGCCTGTTACTGCCTCTTGGCCCTTCTCTAGGGTACAAGCAGTGGTTTGCAGAGCCCAGTCATGTAGAGTTTGTGTCTGTGAAGACGAACTCAAGTGTCCTGCAGTGCCTCTTGCTAAGGGGCACTAAAAAAGACTCATATCTATAAGGCCAGCCTTTGGCAAAAGAAAAAGTATGAATTGCTGGCAGTAGCAAAACAGACATTTATGTTTGTGCCAGGGTCAGAGAAAAGCAATCTGTTGGCAGCTGCTGCTGGCCAGCAGGGTTGTATGGGAGGTGGCTCTGGGGTAGATGGCTCTTCTCATTTACTCCCAAGACCTCCAGTACCTTAAAAGGTTGCAAGCACAGCTCAGCTCTTCCTCTCTCCATTTCACTAGTCCTACCTCATAGGAGAAAAACTCAGTTCTGTTTACACTGCCAGGAAGCCATGAGTCATTTTTTCCTCCCTATCTAACAGGTGGCCGCTGGCAACCTTATCTCTCTCTGCCCTGGCGCCTAAAGATGGATCTCTCAGCAAAAACCTCAGATGGCTCCTCTCCAGCCACTTCACAGCAACATGCCCTCTGGCATTGCAAAATGCACATTTCAGGCTGTCCTCTCAGGACAGGCAGGCTGGGTTGTCTCCTATTCCAGAGGAACACAAGGAGCCTTGAGCAGAGAGGAAAGAGGACATTTGGATCTGGTTTAAACAGTGCTTGGCCTCTTGCGTAAGAGACTGAATGTCCCACATTTATTGCATACACACCTCTGAGATTTGCACAGATTGCTGGTGGGATTATATTTCATGTGACTGTAGAATCCTATCTTTATTTGTTTGTCATTTATTAAATCCGTCCTCATGTTTCTGGATAGTATGTATTAAATACGCTTTTGTTTTTCCTATTTCCTTTAGGTGCCAGAAAAGAAAGGTAATATTTCAAAGACGAAACATCGATCACTTTGTTGATAGGAAGCTGTAGAAATCAACAGCAATGTTGCCATAGAGACATAAGTGGTTTATAGTGAACCAAAGATTTCCACTTTTACTAGTCTTCCTGCTAGTCATACTGAATGTAAGCACTTTATTGGTACAGTTCCTCTCTCTGTTTTATATTAACTTTTTTTTTTTTTTAATTGGGCATTTTTAATCCCAGATACAAGAGGAGGTACCTGGAGAAAACGCTAAAGGTATTCTAGTGCTTCACAATGGTGTCTCTAATAAAGTAGGGGCTGTTGAAGCAGCTGCTTCATTCTATTGTGAACCACAGCACAAATACCACTTGTCAAAAACACATACAGTGATTCATTGCAAACAAGAGTAATTAATAAAGACTGATGTGGCCAAGGTTTAGGATCACAGTAACCTGTTCTATTGTACTTGCCTTATTTATGCTCTCTGTGTTTGGAGTTCTGCGTGCTTGGAAGAGGCTTCTTCAAGGAGTGGGTAATTCTCACTGATTTCTGGGCACATTTTTGTGCCTTCCGTTTGAGGCAGCAAGGATCTGTGGTGGAACATTGGAATGACCATTAGGGAAGTATTGCTGTTCCTGGGTCTGCCACTGACCTGCTGCATGACCTCCAGCTAGTTATTTATCTGCGTGGGGCAGGACCTGTATCTGTTGGATATGATAAAGCAATAAAGGCCATGACTTCATTTGTGGTTTTGGTGTGGTGATGCAGAATTAAATAATTTCTGCTTTTGGCCTAAAGCTTTGAGCTAAAAAGAACCCATAGAAACATGAGATTATTAATAATTAGCAATGTGGTCATTAATTCTGACAGTGGCAACATTTGTGGGAGCATGGCTAATAAACAAAATAGACCTGATTGTGCTTGTTTATGGTGGGCAAAAGGTCTCTCTCATTACAATGTTTCCCAGGCAGTGCCAGGACCTGATAATCACTATAATGCACATTTTTCTTTTAGTAAGAAAAGCTAATAAGCATCTGTAGTTTTTAAAATGTCAGATTGAGCCAAAGTGCATGCAATTAGATAAGGATAATGTAGCAGATAATAAGAAGATACATGATGCTGGATGAGCAATTATCAGGCTATTGTGCTTTGGCTGCTAAAGTGCTATGTGTCATGTAAAAGAAAGTAGTTGTTGATTGAGAGAAAACATGCCACAGGTTGTCAGAGATGGAAACGTGAGCTAATGTGGTGAAGTGACAAGGTTAATCCTGGGGGACTATAAACATGCATGTCAGGCTCTTGATAGATGGAAGGCTTGTCTGGGTTAGAAGTCATGTACTTGGGAAGGTGGGAAAGGCCATGGAGGAGAAAAAAAAGGAAGCAAATGTGGAAAGGAAGATGGACAGAATGGAGTCATTTGTGGTTGCTGTCTTTAAGGTTTCTTTTTTTCCTGTTTTCAAAGACTCTCTGCTGTGTATGTGTGTGATGTGTGGGCTATTCTTGCTGCTTTAGTGTGTTAAAATCTTTCCGAGACAACTTCTTTGCCCAAAAGGAGATACAGCCGTGATGCACTGATTAAGAGGCTGGATGTGAATTTTCAACCAGTGTACTCAGTTTAATTTGCCACTGGGGAAAAGCATGAGGCAGACTCCAAAAGCAAGAGAAAACAAGAGGAAAAACCAGACAATGGAGGGAAAGAAGAAAGAGGAAAGCTATGAAGTGCAGAATTGAATGCCAGCTCTGATAAGGGAAGCCAAGGAACTTTGCTTCTAAAATATTTTTTGCTATAGGGCAAAAATATTTATTGTGTCTGAGAGAAAATATTCCACGTTTGCCCTTTCCTCTTACTTAGCCTAATCGATGAACTAGGTCTGGTCAGGAGGGCAGGTTCTCCCTGATCTGGGAGAAGAGGATTTTTTTGTCTCATATTTTTTCCTGAAATTTCTTTCCTACCCTTACCCCATCTCTGTTCTCATGTCCCCAGAGGGGAGAGGTTGGAAGCTATTTCACCCATATTTTGGTTCTGTGATAACTTTTGCAAATGTTTTTTTTTCTTTTTAGAATACACCAAGTGTCTCATATCTTTATAAAATACCTGACAGAAAATCTGTTTGTGTGTAGTTCTCATCCTCTCCTCTTCTATAATTATTTGTTCTTAGGAAGATATTATATAAATAATTAATTAGTGACCAATTATGTAGTGTTACAGCTGCAATCTCTGAAGAAAAACCCTTATTATCCTTATGAAATGTTTGCATTGCAGATAACAAATTGAAGGGATATTTTGGCACTTACAAAACATTTTCCCTTTCTATTTAAATTCTACACCAGAATATATAACTTTTTGGTACTACTTTGGCCTAAATTCACAGTGATTGTATTACAGGGTTGTATGGAAGCATGTGTTTGATACATGTGTTTGGAGGGGTCTCAAGGAGAATCTCTTTATATCCTCAGGCCTTCACTTAAAGACAGGAGCTGAGGGTTTCTCATACTGTCACCATCCCCTGCAGTCATTCGTGCGTTGTGTGACATGATTGCAGTTATGTGGTTTTTCAGGCTGAGTCTCCATCTTTCCTGACCCCTCACCATTATGTGTGACTGCTCAGCTACGAGCTCTGTAACTGAAAAGCACATTTTCTATATCCTCTTCTTCTTGCATTCAGTCATGCTGGGATACTCCGTCCAGGTCTATCAATGTGGGTTTGCAAGAATGGAGTACATGGCATGAGCTTGGATCAGGTTTCTGGTAAGAAAGCTTGCAGGAGGCGTCACTGGAACATTCACTGTCTGTGAGCGTTTAAGCTTCATGTGGGTTGAACTTCTCTTCCTATGAATGTTCAGGGAAGGTCACTTGGCACATTCCCAGGATGCAAATTCAAACCATGTGTAAACATGGCCAAAAGGATTGTTTTTGTGGTTGTTTTTTGTGTTTTGTTTTTTGTGGGGTTTTGTTTTGGTTTTTTTTGGTTTTTTTGGGGTTTTTTGTGTTTTTTTTTTTTTTTTTACAGTACAGTCAATAGCAAATTATATGCTCCTCAATAACCTTGATATTACAGGTGAGGGAGAGGAGGGAAAACCAACTGCCTTCTCTCATTTGGGATTATGAGGGAACACTGTCTTTCTCTCACAAATACAAGGATGCTCATAGCAACTGTGCAGCTCTGTGGTGGCTCTCCTCTCTTTGGATGAGCTGGAAAGAAGTGCCTCATGGCACCAGGGAGGGTGAAGGTTAAGAGCAAGGTTAAATCCAGTTTAATCTCACCCTGTAAATCTGCATGTGAAATCCCTCAAATTACAACCATGTTCCTTCACTGTGTGTTCCCTCTGTGCTAAGCTGAAGCCCTTCTGGAAGTGGACTTTTGGCAGATAGTATAATGCTGTTTGACTGGAAAGATATGTGAGGATGCTGTAGTCAGCTTTTTAGTTAGTTGAAAATGTAGGGAGCAGCAGTGTGAATCAGAGGATTGAATTTGCTCTGAAAGTTCCACAAAAGGCTCCTCTTTTGCCAAAGACAGATTGTGCCAGTCTAACCTGAAAAACTGTAATTTAATTTGAAAGCAGTGTTCTGCATTCCTTTCACCTGATCTCGATTGGTGACAAGCCATAAAATTTCTCTGTGGTCCACTGGAGTTCAACAGATGAGATTTTCCTAACTTCATAAAATGATTAAAAGCACTCCAAATGTATATTATTAACAAGGCTTCTGTGAGACAACTCGATCAGCAGGCTTCAGGTGCCTTTATGAAAGGTTTGGTGAGCATTGTTTGAAGGGCAGACCGCTGAGAGAGAGATTAATTAAGGGGAAGCCTAATCAAACGCAAGGCTTTATGTTTAAAGCAATTTAAAGAACAAATGATGGCCCATGTGTATGACAGGTTTTCCTGGTTTGCCACAATGCTGTGTAGATGAATTGTATAAGGAACAATGTCTCTAGCAGTGATAAGTGAGATCTGTGTGGCTGGTTTTGGCAGCAGCCCACTCCTGTGTTTTTCTTTAACCCAGTGCTTTGAACAGCACTGGAAAGAAGAAAGCAGTAGATTAGTTTTACGCGTACTGCCTGTATCTCCTCTAGAAAACTCATCTCCTCCAGCATGCTGTGTCATAAACCAAAAACTGAATCCACTTTCATCCAGTGTTTGTGAGTGATGAACCATTTCAGGACTGTTCTGTTCTGTTCAAGGCATTTCTACAAACAGAAGAAGAATGATTGAGTGACTCATTGCAAAATGCATGTTGGGCATTAGGGACTGCCTTTCCTCTCTCCCTCTCCCCGCTTTCGTACATCCTGGCTGTGACTTTCCAAATAGACAAGACAATGTGACTACTTCTGTTTTATTTTTCTGTTCCATTTGTTTTCTTGAATACTAGGCACAGGGTTGTTAAGGGGTGAATGGGCAACCAGATTTCTGGAAACTGAGCCTCTCAATATCGGTTTGGATACCCAACATTTCTAAGATTGGGTGAAGAAATCTGGTGTCTGCTTTTAGTCAAATGCATCATTTGAGAGTTTCTCTACTGACATTGCAAAACTTTCTGATGAAAACTTAGAATAAATATCTGTCATAGTTAGTGTTTTCTTCCCCTGGAGCTCACAGCACTCCAGCAAGGTACAGTGCCAAAATCTGTTCTTTGCTTCACAGTGACATATTCTTCAGAGTTTCTAAATTGTACATTTGTGTGCTTGATAAGAGGCAAAGAGGCTTTTTATACTTAATGGGTCTTATCGAAGCAGGCGATTAGAATTTTGGATGACTTGGTCTCTCCCCTTTGCTGCTAATGGTGGAAATGGACAATCTGTCCATTCACAGGATATCTATCTGGGAGAAAGTTTCATTGTCAGACCCAGGAATTCCCAGCATTTTTCTTGGTCAGCTTCAATAATCACTGCTTCCGATTTATTCAGGTCAATGGGCCCTTCTCTGGGGGACAGTAAAGTTTTTTAAGATGAAGGATATTGTCGGAATATAAATAGATGGCTGTAATCTGGCCATAAATTGGTTTAGGTTGGAAATTATAAGATTTCTAAGATCTTGAGCACTGAAGTATTGGAAGAGTCTTCCAGTAAGAGTGGGCAAACATAAAAGTAATATCTGGCTCTAAGATAGATCTCAGTAATGCTGTTTTTTATGGGATTATATGCCTGCCCTTGGAAGCAGAGAAAACATAAGTTCCTCTTTTACAACCAAATCTGTTGAAATTTTGCATGCAGCTGGTCAAGGAGTCTCTGTCTCCAGACAGGAAACAGGAACTTCAGTTTTAATTATGAAGGCTAAACATCTTTTCAAAGAAACCCCTGAAAGGATAGAAGTTATTACACTCAGTGTTTGTAAAAAATAAATAAAAATTGTAGTAAAATGGTTTATATAGAGCTGAATCCGTTCTTTGCACATATTTTTAAGATTGTTCAGTCAGGTTTATTCAAGAGTCCCTGAATTGCTGCATTTTAAACAAATTGTGTGAGGTGTACTAGGTATATGATATTTCTCTAAGGATTTCTAGCTATCTCCCCTATAAACGAAACACTTTTCCATTTCAAGAGGCAAGATGTTGAGGTCTGTCACTACAAGGGCAGCAGCATCCTCAGGCATTTGAGTTGCAAATGGTCTGTGTAGGCAAGTCTAATTCAGGGCAATTTTTTTCCCTTATTGTAGAATTGTATGTTCTTGTTCTGCCAAACTGCTTTGCTTTAGCGTTTCTACCCAGAGTCCCAGAGTTCTTTACAGACAGTACCTTTGCCCATCTCTGTAACAAAGACAGATTGGAAAGAAAAGCCTATGGCTGAGACGCTATTGGAAGAATATCAGACAGTTTGTTTTGTATTATAGAACCACTATAGTGTAAGCTGAATGCAAATTATCTCCAGATTGTATGAGTTGCAGATTTGGGTCTCCAACTAGGATTTAGCAGCTCAGTACATCCAAATTATCAAGAAAACTATCTCAGAGTTTGAACAACCTTACTGGATATTTCCCTTTTCTAATATAAATCATCTCTAGACCACAAGAACAGTGTGGTTTGTGTGGCAGAATTGCCCAGCTGTAAGCACCCAAGTCCATCAAAGTCTCTCCATGAATCAGAAACAGGCAGAGCAAGAGTTCACTTAGGCTAGGAACACAGCTGGTGCCCTTCAATGGCTCATTGCATTGTGTGGGTTCAGAGTGGGTTTAACATGTGTTGGAAGGTTTGAGTTCATTATAAAACACCAGTTATTTTAGAAACTCTGCCTGGAGGAGGCAAAACTGCCCGCTTGCTGTGATGTTTTAGCAGCTGTGGCATTCACCTAGTGAGAAGTCTGGGTTTGGTTCTCAGCCTTGTTAAAATCCCCATCTCCAAGGATAAGCTCTTGGCTGTTGCTGCAGACTCAGAAGGTCTCTCCTCTCTCTTGTTCTTTCTGAACACAGGAGAGATGGTTGAGTTGGAAAAGAAATGGAGGAAAAGTGAGCATGGCTGTGTGGTAGTGGCAAGAGCTCTGAGATGTAGGGCTCTGCTCCTCAGCAGATGACGAGTGTAAAAGATGCCCAAGAAGGGATATACCACACATGCCAGGCAATTCCTGTTAGCTTCTTCCCCTCAGTACCCCTAATGCTGATTTTCAAGCTCACAGTGGACCCAAAATGTTGACAATGTAGGAATGGCAGTGCCTGGCTTTTAAGCAGCTCTGCCCTTCATTGTGTCTGGCCCTGAGCGGTTTTGAAAATTTGACCTACGGCACAGATTTTTTTAAAACTAATGCAACCACTTCTTCAAATAAAGTGATGAGACGCATACGTGTGAAGATATTTAATGTAGCAAGACTACTCTAAGGCAGCAAATTTCTTACCGGTTGTTCTAACATTGGCAGAGGAGAAGGGCCTTCTCCCTTTTTGGGTAATGCAGGAGGTGAACAGCAGAAGAGGTGCTTTGTGAAATGAGTGCTGAGGGAGAGGTGGTGATGCTCTATCAGTGCAGTTAGAGGCAGGGGATGCAGATGGCAGCTTCTCACAAGTGTGAAGAAGTGGTTTGGGTGCACAGGACAGCGTGTATATGTTGATGTGGTGGGAATTGCCAAAGTAACGTCCGGTTATCTCATCCTAGCAGCAGAAGGAAAGTATACTGCACATGAGCAGTTAAGTCAGCAAACACCATGGCTGTAGCATGTGACTGGGAGTTAGAAAGCTAGCTTCTGTTCCTGTATGCCATTTAATTTTTCGGGAGCTTTTAAACCCCTGTGTGGAATTGGGCAGATTTTCCCAAAGATTTTGGTTATGCAATAAAAGCCATCTGATATTGTTTCTGCACTGCTGTTAAGATGAAGTGTTCTTATTATATCCTATAATCTTACTGGTGCTTTCTATTCCTGACGGTTTTTCTAAGCCCTGGGCTAAAAGGCATTGTGATAGAAATGATTCACCCAACAAAACGTCCAAACCGTGAAGCACTAAAATTCCTGCCTTTTTTTCTATTTCTCAAGACAGCAAAGATTAAGCGATACAGTTTATACTGCTTGAAAGTGCTAATATATGTTGAAGACTCAGGATTTTCATGGTTGTTTGAGCTGGAATTTCATGTGCCACCAAACACACAGTTGATCCAAATCAGTGCCTCCCCAGGGCTTTGTCTGCCCAAGGGATGAGCTTCCCTCATGCCAAGGCTATATGCACATGGCCAATGCAGTGCTCTTGTGGAAGAGCTGAGGGTACCGCAAGCACTGTTGTGCTGATGCGGTGCCAGCTTTCAGCTGCTGCTCACTCATATTAGTCAGAACTAATTTATCTACTGATTATTTACGCAGCTGTAAATTTTCAGTTGCTGGTAGAGGTTGTTCAGGGCTCCTTTAGATATCTCTGCATGGTGTTACAATATACATCAGAGAAATCATCGTCACATCATGCACTCAAAAAATATAAGCAGCGTTGGACTTAGAGTTGCTAGTGAATTGCTTCATTCATTTTTTTTTTGTATTCATTACTCTAGTTTCCTTGTATACCTTATGCTAGTCTTTAATTAAAGGATTGCATGTCATTGTGGGTTTTTTTTGCACAAGACCCCTCTTCCCATGCTCACAGTGATTTAATGAAAAGCTCTTCAATGTTTCATTTCCCCCCCCCATTGTTTAATGTGTGGCCCTAGGTCTTAATCTGCACTCTATCCAGATGCTGTTTAATTTTCTCATGAGCTCTTCTCCAGCATTTACTGCCACAAAACCTAGCGAATATTTTTTCACAGGACAGCTCCTGAGCATGAGAAGGGGGTTTATTCCCATTCCATAGATGGTGAATTGAGGAACAATTCTTAATGTATGGAGAATACCTTGATGTGGGGACTGTTTTATGGGAACCCAAAACACAAGTCTGTGACCTCAGTGACAGTGCTGACCCTCAGCATTTCTACAGATAGTTTCAGAAGTCCCAGAGGTGAATGCTTGTGAAGTAAGTAACACTGTAGTGCTCACTTAGCAGAATTCAGCTTAAATGTTTTGCCCAGCATCACAGAATCTGGTTGTACGAGAGACAGGGAAATCTTCTGTGTCTTCAGGGTGTCAGTCCACTTGCTTAGTCATGAAGCTGTCCTTCCTCTTTCTTTCCAGCTCAGTGCTTCATTTACTGCATGCTGTTTCTTTTCAGGCATGCGTGTCACCATGAGCAATGGCCTTTGCAGTGGAAATCCCTGTGTGCTTGAGGACAAGGCTAAGTTAAGGTTACATTGGACTATATCAGTTCAATGTAGACCCCTGATATTGTGCTGTACTTAGTTTTAAAGCAAGACTTGTAGGGAGAAGTAATATCTTTTATTAGGGTGACTGATCTTGTGGATAGACAAACTTTCAAGTGCATGAGCACTTCTGATCTGAAGCCTTTCCTCTTACACCAGGTGACTTAATGACACTTTCTCCTACAGATCTCATCTCTTTTATCTCCTCAGACCACTGAGTCTAGAGAAGCAACCCCATCTTAAAAAAGCCAGCAGGAAAATGAGAGATGACATTACGTGACAGCAAATGGAGTCCCCAGTGATTCATCAGTAGGTTAGAAGTAGGAGAGTGTGACCACAGACTGTTGAGTTAAGGGAGAAACTGAGAATAATTTTGTTCTCATGCTCTCTAAGAATCAGCTATTGTGGGCAAATAGGTCCATCTGTTCTCTGTAGTTTCATAGCTGTCAGGACACTGGAAATATGTAGTGATTTGGGAATGCTGAATTTTTTTTCTGATAAAAAAGAGCATATTCTGGTAATTTCCACTTGACTCATTAGGAAATCAGATCAGCTGTCTCTGACACATTTCCACTACCTGTTCCCTTTTTGTATGCATCCATCTGTCTTTTGTGTCATGCTTTAACAAAAAATTATTTTTGGTAGAACTTACCTTTCTGTTGGTATTCATATAGTTCCTGGCACAGAGAGGATGTGGTTTGTTCTGGGGTAGTTGGGTAAACTTAACTGAGCTGTTTTCCAAATAAGCTGTAATTTTTTTCCAAACTTTTTAATTTCAGTTTTCATTAAACTGGCAAGGTTGTTCTGACTTTACGGGCAGATTTGGCAATAAAAATTTAATTTAGGCTAAATTAAAAAAGGAGAAGAAGGGAGTTGTAGCAATCTGTCTGGATGGGTGAAATGATCTTTCAGAAAGTTTCCTAATCACTAGGACCCAGGATTTTATGAGTCTGCCTTACAGAAGCCATACCACCTTGTAGAGATAATTAAGTGTTCCCAGGAGCAAAGTTTTAAACCCAAGTATCTGATTTCCCAAGAGAGTGTGTTAGACCCCATGGTAGAGAATTGTTATTGTTCTCTGACCTACATAATATTTTAAGTATTCCATGCAAAGTGGATCAGCTTATATAGAAAAAAATGGCAGTGTCCTCTCAGCGTATTTCCAAAATCATAGCTGGGGATATATAAGGATGACATTTCAAGAAGTCCAGCAGTAGAGAAAAAACAACTAAGCTGAAAGAAACAATGACAACAAAAACATAAAGTACAACTATTTTTTCATGGTTCTTCTTGTTCTCATGCGTGTTCTTCTGGAATTGTATGTTATTCTAGTTGTTACTGCACACAGTTTATTTCTGCTGAAGCATTTCAAAAGGCATTTATCTTTTGTATCTTCAGTGTTTTTATTCCTGAGAAAGACTAATTGAAATCTGTCTCCCATTCATCTTCCTGCTCTGTGGGACATCACGTCTGAGTTAAGTTTAGGCAGAGCTTCACAGCTGATGTAACATACCTAGAGGATTTTCCTACTTTTAATAAAACAGAGGATCCTTAGGGTTTTAGAACAGTTCCTGGAGGAGTCAATAGGAAGAAATGTTCATCATTGCTTAATGAAAAACAGTATCCCTCCTGCTAAGAGAGAAATGCAGCACCACAGGATTTTTTTTATTGCTTTATATGACAAAAGATCTGTTTCTAAATTCTCTGAGGCCAGACAAACTTCATGTACCTAGAGAACAGAAATGTTGCTGTGTCTTGAGTGGCTCAAAGGACTAAATTTGAGGAGGAAAATTAAAAGAAATAAATGCAGGTTTAGGAATGAATGCAGAGGAAATTATTCCTGTGTGTACTCTGAAGACATAAATGTCTTTTGGGAAAAAGATTTGCATAGAGTTGGTCAGAAAGAGGAAAACAAGTTTAATGTGGGGTCTGTTTGGAAGAAAGCTTAGGAAGGGTGAGTTTCCTGAGACTGTTAAGACGTGTTGGAAAGAACAGGAGTTTGCTGCATTGCTATAAAAGTGCTGGCATATTTAATGCAGACAAGGGCAGCTTGCATCCCTGATCTATGCAATGAGCTTGCACTTACCTGGTAAAGAAATCACAGAGTTTAGGCACATGAGCTGTAAGGTGGCAGCTTTCAGACAGTAAGTGCCCTGGAAAAGCTAAACTAATCCAGGTTACCTTTTGCCATGGGCTAAGAATATGTGCAAAGAAAGTTATTGCAAATCAGCTGCCAAGTGATGGTTATATTGCTTGCTGTAGCTTGCCTGTTTGCACCTGAGCCCCCGAGGAACAATCCATCCTTTGGAGACAGCCTGTTTGTGCTTTGCCCACTGGAGTCTTGGTCTGTGAATGGCACTATGACAGTAAGACTGATCAGTGTGGGTGAGAGCTATCTGCTGTGCCACTTCAAATCCTAGACTAAACTTGTGATCGTCATTTGAATTTTTAGTGCATCAAGCATCAGTATCCCTGTCCCTATCCTATCCATCTCATTTTCCCTGAGACTGGTAGGAGTCTTTCATCTCCTCTGCAGACAACTAGCTCATACTCTTTCTACACCTTCCCGGAGGAATTAATGTCTGGATACCCCTGTGCTGATTATATCTGCAGGATTTCTCCTTCAACGAAAACTCATAAGGATACTTTATTGGTGTGGCAATTCTTGGTGTCAATCTAGACTAGACTGTAGTAAGTTAAGAAATGGTGCACTTAATGCAAAAGTATTTGTCTACTGGAAGATTAAATTCATTGTAGTCATCTAGTCTGTTGTGGTCCTTCTGGTAGCTCACAGGTCAGATGTGGTCCATGGGATACTTCCATCCGTCCATCTCTTTTAGCCTAGTGAAGACAATGGGAAGGTGCTTGCTCAGCAAATACTGCAGTTCCTTTGCTTATGGAATAAGGGCTGTGCAGCAGATGTCGATGGAGCCAGTGCCATGTCTCATCCTGTCCAGGCATGGTCCAGCAATGCAGGGACTACTGGTGCTGGTTGCAGCTGAAAGACTTCTTTGAAACCGCACAGTGCTACATGAGGTTGAATTGTTCTGAAGTTGTCTGACTGACACCTGCCTTCTGCAGGTCATGAGCTTCCATGAATTATGCCTGCTTTGAGCTGAGGCACTGTTTGAGATAGAGTGTAATCAGAGAAAAATGACTGGTCTGATCTGAGCATGCCCTGGTGACAAAGAATCCATCAAGTTGTTTAAGTCATGCAGTCGTTAATCAGTTTGCTCTTAACTGTATGCCTCATTCTTCACCTGAATTTGTCTGAATTTGTCTGGCTTCAGATTTCAAGCATTGATCTCTGCTGGGAGTCTGAAAAACTTTCTATCATTCAAAATGCATGGTAGGGGAAGAAACTAGTGCTTGATAAATGCAGGTCTGTGCTAATGTCACTTCCTTTTTTTCACTTCTTTTCCTACCTTTGACATTTAATGTCAGAAAAAAACCCTTAACTTGCTTCAGCAAGGTTTGGAATGGAATTACTGCAACTGTGGAGGTAGAACTGCAACTCCTGTAGGCGTAGCCGTGTCTGATAAAAGGCTATTTTGACTATGTGCCATTAGGAGTTTAGTCCTGGCAGCACAAACCTCCCTGCGGGCTCCTTATTGCTGCCAGAGACAACAAGTTTTTGTTTGTATGGCTGACCTTGCTGAACTTGCTGCTGGACTTACGTGCTCCAGGGACCTGAACTTGCTAGAACGAAGTGAGCGTGGGCTGCAGTCTCCTATCACCGGGTATGAAGATATACTGTGTTTTTTAATTTATTTCTCCCTGATCCATATCTCTTGTCATGAAATTCAAATTAATTCTTACTGCTTAGGAGTCAGCAAATTGCTTATTGTCTATGGGACTGATCAGAATGGAAATTCAGTGGAATTGTGTTACTGAAGTTTCAATAAACAAGCTCACTTCTGGTAGTGTCTGTTATAGTTTTAACAGAAAACAAAGGTTTGGAATGTACTACTCTTTAAAATCATGATAAAATGTGTTTTAAAAATAGTAGTAGTTTGCTTGAACATTAGAGTCTGGTTATGTGAAAGAACTGAGCTCTGCAGGGCTTTGGCATTTAAGCATCTCTGTGGAGCTGGCCTCGAATCCTGCAAGCTTGGGCACCAAAAATGATGGATTCATGGCTTCTGTGTACAGACCCCAAGTGAAATTCAAGGATAAAAGAGAAAAAGAGGGAGAGGAATGAGTAAGGAGGGGAACAGTCAGTTCTCTTTCCCAAAATATGCTATAGGTACGTGATGAAACACAACAGCCTATTGGAGAGAAAAAGCAGAAGCAAAAATACAATAATGGTGGCAAAAGGACAAAGAGAGTAGGCTGGGAATATGTGCAGAAAGTATTTTGACAGGAGCCACTACTGATGCAGAAGGAGAGATTAATTCTCCTTCCTGTTAAAAGGGTATGAGGGTAGATGATAAACTAATCTGGATAACTTTGGGTGTACTTAAATCGAAGTTCGTAGCTGATGGAGAAGATAATTTGCGGAGATCTGATGCTTCACCAGATACATCTGCAGGTCCTCAGCACTGCAGCTAACTCTGGTTTTCCTGGTGTGCTTAAGTCTGGTTTTTAAAATAGATTTTTACAGGATGGCCTTAATGTTACTCCTCTGGGCAAATAATTTTCCAGCTTACGTTCTTAGCACAGTTGAAGTGATGAGAAGAGAGAGGAGACCAAGGGTGTTACCTCCTGTCCTTCCAGAGCAGGCTTTTCTACATAATAGCTTCTTGTGTTTGTCCAGTTTGACTTTAAATTATTCGAACTATGGGCATCCCTGAAGTGGCCTGTTTTGTAACTAGAATCTCAATGAGCCCCTCAGTTCACAGAACAAACCCTGCTGCATGCTTCCGAGAGCTGTGTGTGCCGATTTGGGATGGGCTATGGACCATGGAATATGGATTGTTTGTGGTCAGCCACAGGGACTGAGCATGACCCTGTGAACTAAGCTGTGGATCTCAGCTTAAAACAAAGCAGGTGACCATGCGTGCATTCATCTCTCTCTGTAGGCTTTTTGAGGTACCATTCTGTGATGGCCACGGAGGAGATTGGTTTCAGTGGAGCCTGGGTTATAGCTGCTGTATTTGGACACCATTAATGATCTGTGATTTGGCATTACTCTGCTGTTCCTCTTAACTGCCAGTTTCAGTTTCAGATCAATGAACAGAATAGGGAACCCCTTCCTTTTAAGGAGCTAAGTCAATGGAAATCCCCAAAGAAGAACTGGGCTCAACATCAATCAGTTGGTGGTAGCCGGTCAGCAGGGCTTGTTTTGCCTCTTCAATGGTCTGTGTCTGGTTTGCCGTCTGGAACAGCCCTGCACAGCTTGCTTTCCCTCCTTGGAGCAAACATTGAGTGTGTCTGAGCTTTGCCAAATCTTTACTTTTCTGCTTCCATGTTGCTGCTGGGAAGGTGCGCGGGATACGGAGGCACTGGGAAAGTTCATGTCATGATCCCTGTTGCACCACAAGACCAGGTAGTGTGTCACATAGCAGATCACATATGTGACATTGTATAATACATATCACAAACATGCAGGCTGAGAGGGGGGTCTGGAGCAATGTGTAGCCTAACTCCTCTATTGCTGCTGCCTCCCAAATTCTTCCTGGCACAGGACAGCAGAAGAAAACATCTTTATGAGTTATGCAATGCGCTATCATGGAGAAATGGAGCTGGAAAGTACTGAAACGGAAGATGTGCAGCATCAGTACTGCTGATTCCCAGCATTTTTAAACTCAGGTCTCCACAATTTGAGATCTGCTGAAGATAGTCAGGAGATTAAACAATTCTAAGTCTCTTGAAGGCCTTTTATTATTTTCTTCTATGACTTCAGGAACTGGGGGGTTCTAAAAGAAATCTGAAGTCACCAAGTAAATGCCAGTACTGAAACATAGCACAGTGCATACTGGATCACACCAAAGGTCAAAATAGTTTCTTTTTTCATCTCTTTGACAATTGTCAATAGCAGTTGCCTAGAGAAAGAATATTAGACTAGTGTAAGCAGACTGTGTAGCTCCCCTGGTGCGTCCTCCCAGCAGCCTGTGCCCGAGGTTGTGTCACTGGATTTTTCAGACAAACGCATATAAACCTCTGGCATACACAACGTCCAGGGGCACTGAGCTTCATAGTTTAGCTGTCTGCTGTTGGGAAGGGAAAAGAAAGAAATAAAGAGGTCTTTTTTAAGAAGAGGAGAAAATAATAGTAACATTGCTGTTCCTGTACACCCCAGCCCTGACACCCCCCTTCACTGTTTGCCCTACCCCTGCAGTGAAGCCATCAGTTCTATGTTCCCACGTATGACCTGGTCAGCCCTATCCCCTTTCCTTCCGAGACAACAGTGGCGTAATAATTTTTTGGGACACAGCGGAGTAGTTTCTGTTATGCCCCTTCTCAGTCTATTAAGGAACCAGGCTCTCCTCTGCAGTCTAAATTACTGCCTGGCAAAGGGAAAGAAACTGGGACTGAGAGATGCTGACCTTCTGTCCAGCCAGAGCAATCCATTGGCACAACACAATAAATATGCCAAACTATTCTAGTCGAGAAATGTATTGTTATTTACCAGTGAGGTGAAGAACTCGGCTGGTTTCCCAAGTGAGGGCGAGCAGCAAAGGTCTGGATATTCTGGAAGTCTCTGGACTGCGTTAGCAGTGTGTTTGAAATATGGGGTGTGGGGAGCAGAGATGGGGAGGGCAGATGATATTGCTGTGAAGTTAATGTGCTGCTTCCTGAGAAGGTGTGCGCGAGCCTGGCTTTGCTGCCTCTCTTGCCCTCATGCTGTGAGTTTGTGCTGGAGTGGAGAGAGAAAGCCCTAGTCTCTCCTAAGCAGTGTGATGCAGGCTCCACTTTGATTTTCAGCTCCCAGCTGAATTGTGTAAAACTCTCACGAGTTTCAAGCTACTATAGAAGTTCTTCAAATTTCCAGAAAGAGGGGGGAAGATAAAAGAAAGGGAAGACAAACTGAAAAAGAGAGAGCAAAGAACAGCACACAGAAAAAGAAGAAATGGATAGATGTGTGTCTTTGCTTTTCATCCAAGTGTCTTTGCCACCAGGCTGGCATGCTTGTGCGCTGTAATGCATTTTTCAAGCTATATGGTGATTTGAAGCCATGTCTGGTATCAGAGACTGGAATTAAAGGAAAAAGCTGTCTGCCTTCTGCCCTGGAATTCACTCCTTGCCTTGGCTGTAAGCCACTAAACCACAATTAAAATAGCATGAACAGGATGTGTCGCTGAAATGAGGATCACAGTGTTCCATCAAACCCTCTGGCTGTGCCCTCCGGAGACCCTGTGACAGAAGGTGAGCCCTGCGTACCACTTGCATCCCTTGGGCACTGATGTACAGGTAAAAGGCCTTACAAGCACCGACAGAAATTTATGGCAGGAGCAGATGAGGAGACACAAACAAGAATATAAAACGAGTGACAGAACTGGAGACAAGGCAATTGCAAGTAAACTGTCTCTCCTTTTTTTTTTCTTTCCTTTTCCAGTACTTTACTACTAAGGCTCAGCACTGTCAGCAGTAAAGAAATATTCTCTGTGTCTCCAAGCCATTCAGCATGTCTTCAGTAAATCAGCAGTTTGATGATTGTTGCAGCAGCAGAAACCCTCCTTGGCATTGGCACTGCCGTCCACACGAGCGGATTGCAGGAGCTGATGAAGCCACTCTGTATGTACTCTGCCTGCAGATTCAGGGCTGAGGTTACTGTCTCCGTTCTCTTTTTTGGCCCTTTTGCTGTACAGTTTTGGTCCTAACAGTTAGGAGACTGGTGCTACACATAAAAGATTTTAGATCATTGTTTTTTGAGTTTTCTCCTGATGTTTCATCATCCTCAAGGCATTTGAGCCCATCTCCTCAGCTAGTAAGATGATTTAAGCTTCTGCTATGATATGTTTCTGTAGAAAACTGTGCTGAACTCAATTACCCAAGCCTGTAGTAATGGCTACTGGGATGGTAGGGTACTCTGGCTTCTCCCACTGCTCCGAGTCTTAGTTGTAATGTGTGCCCCACATTTACTAGTTCTCTGGCACCTGTTAAACTGATGACACATCTCTTCAGCTCCATAGCAGATCTGAGCCCCTTCAGTGTCACATTGCTTAATTTTGACGCTGTAGGTGCCCATGTCTACCTTAAACATGCATCAGCTGTGTCTGCACCTCTAGAGACCCCCCTGACCCTCATGTGCTCTGAGTGCAGGTGCTGGAAGTCAGCTTGGAGGGACCCTTCAAGTACCCACAGCCTCCCAGGCTCACAGGCAGGAGCTCCAGTCATTCTTCATGGGGCTGCAGTTAGAAGAACAACCCATGATTTCTGTCTCTTCCCATCAAAAAACCCCATTTGTCCACTGGATGGGCAAACTATATGATCCTGCAAATTCTGTGATGGATGGGAGATCCCCAGAGTGGGAGAGAAATGAGGAAACCAATGATTTAGAGTTGGACAAATCCATATAATACCTTAACCTTTGACATGCAGGTCAAAATCACTTCTCTTCTGAGAGGTACTGCCAGTGGTCCTTATTCAGAAGAGCCCCAAAGGGCACAATTAAGCTCTGAGTATGTCATAAAACCCTCTTGGCTCAGGAGAAAACCCATGTTCTCACAACACACTGGTTTGAGCCTGTGCTTAAAACCAAGCCCATGGAAGCTGAATCAGGGTAAGTGAGAGCAAACTGCTGTGCCATGAGTAGCGATGAGAGCCAGAAAAACTTTTTTAAGGACACTATCAACTTGAAAATCACACTCTGCCTGAAAATTGTATGTGTTCTAATTAGCAGTAGCCCCGTGACTGAGAGAAAGTAGCAGGGCATAAAATGTCTCTCCTCTTGGGTGATAATTGTTCTCCTGGTTGTGCTTTGAGCTCTGTTGTTTTTACTGCTTTATTTGTTTTTCGTGCCTGCTTTGCCTTGGCCTAATGCATTAACAAGATAGCCTTGCTCTCGCATGTGGCACACTCTTTTCCCAAGGCTGTGCAGAAGGGCACATCCCTGGAGCAGCAGCCGGAGGACTTGCACTGCTCTTCCAGAGGTGGGTCTCCTCAGGTGTCTCGCTTTCCCAGTGCATCCTCTGAGGGCAGAGGAACAGCCTTGCTGGCTTGCACGGTGGGCCTGAGGAGTGAACAAGCAGCTTTTGCTGTTGAGCAATGCGCCTTTCTCTCCTTTGCCCATACCCTGAGTGAGGGTTAAGAGTATTTTTCATTTTTTGGGTCTCTCATGGTAACAAAAGGGAACTGGAATGAACAGAGTTAAGTGGCAGCTCCGGTACTGGGCTGGGAGCAGAAGGGGAATTGTGAACTAGTCTTTCTTCTCTTTGCTGGGGCTATTTTTAGCTTCCTCACTGTGTGACATCATGTGGCCACACAGACATTTGTGTCACTATCAGAGGATGGAGAAGGCAGGACACCTTTTGCCCGTGGTGCCAGCTGAATACCTTCTCAAGCCACCTTTGTGGCTACAGTGTTAGCGCCGTGGGGCAAATGAGTCCTCCTGTAATGAGAGCAGCACAAATGCAGTTAACCCGTTTTCCCAGCTGTTTCCAGTCTTTCTGCTATCGTCCAGTCCCAGCTAAGTGCTCTGTGGGTCACCTGGAGCCTGTTTTAAAGACTTCTGTGCAACTTGGCACCTGACTCTTCCTCCACGATGCCGCTCCCAGGTGGGGTCCGGCAGGTTGTGGTGTGGAGCCGTTGGGCAGGGAAGAAGGTGTGATTTATGGGCATCTCCTCTACCATTCTACCTTCCCATCCAGATGTGTCTCAGCATGACGAGCTTTGTGCCAGGCCTTGCTGCTGCCTAGCAATCTGCAGGGGAAAAAAACCCACTGAAAATTCAGGTTTTGAAAGAGTTTTGAAAGAGAAACATGGTGTGTGCACCTGGCAGCTCTCAGCAGCATTGCCAGTGCTTCAGTAAACTCTGACCACTGCTCTAAAAATCCTGTGAGCTGCTGATCTCTGCCATGAAATGCTGTTTAGGTTTTGAGGCGTGCTCATGTGCTAGGATTTTGGTTTATAGCAATCCTGAAGGTATATGTGTTAGAACCATGTACATTTTTGCACAATGGGAGGGAGACAGATACTGTTTATGTGGTTTAGGTAGGAACATATTTTTGTGCTAATCTGATGGAAAAAATAATGTAGCAAATGACTTTAAATATAACTGTTGAATTTGAAGTCTGAAAAAAGGGCTTTGTTAAGGATCATGTGTGTATCTGTATTTCACAATTTTCCTGTTGTCTGTGGAAGGCTTAGATTTCTGTTTGTATAAATGTGAAATGTGGTAAGTTTTCAACCCTAATTATGCCGATTTATTTATTCATTTATTTATTTATTTATTTTTTTGCCACTATTGCCTGGTGACTTCAAAATCGCAAAGCCTTGTGTGTGACATGTCTCAGCTCGGCAGGTGTGGGGTCAGAGATGGGCTCAAGGATGTTCTATACAGCAGCCGAACTGGCTGAGACATTTGCTATTTCAGTGGCAGAAGGCTGAGGCTGAACAATAATTCTGTAATACTGTGTGATCAGTCTGGAAGGAGTGGTTGTTTTCGTAGTAGAGAAGAGGGGTGAATACAACACAAATTGTTCATGTACATACTGCACAGTGCTCCTTAGGCTAGGTAACATGAACATATATTTGAAACAGAAGTTAAATTATGGAGACCTGAAGAGGGAATAAATAAAATCCAAAGGATGCCACTGAATGGATTTCTTTGCTTGCATTTATAATTGCAACCTATGTGCAAATAGGCAAAAAACCAAGCGTGCATATATGTATGGCACTAATGGCATTTAGTCAGCAGAGGGCAGGGTTTGCCGAGTAGAAATTCTTTCTTCTATGAGAAATAAGGCTCAAGGAGCTACAGAGCCCTCGAAGGAGGAATTTTGAAGATGTCTGTACATCAATATTTACACTACCACCACTCTGTCCCTGTCCCCCCACTCCCTCTTAATTCATCTCTTCTCAGTTTCAGCTTCAGCTTTCTTAGATCTGCTTGAAAAATATTTATAGTTCTTTCTGGGTTTCTACCTACAACATACCACTAACTCTTTGGTTCAGTGGAGCTATTTAGGATACATTTATGAACTTTGTAGGTTTTGGGACTGTGTTTTAATTTTCATAAATATAATGTTGAAAATCATTCCTGACCATATTCTTTCTTCTGGGAAATGTTAAAAAAAATGGCAGAGTTCAACAAAGTTAAATTGCAATGCAGAAAGAATCACAGGGAATTTTTTCTGAGCTGAGGTCAGGAAAGAGACAAAAACTCTTTCAGAAAGGAGTTCCAATTACAGTGAACAAGAATACATTCTGGACTTTCTTCTGCTAGCATGGTAATAAGTACCAGACAAAAAGGCTGGGGAGAATATTAAGTATGTTGGTAGTCTTTTACCTGAATCAATGATAAAGACATTTGAGGCTTTACACCTTTCAGACTGCGTGTGGCAAATTATTGAGCTATTTATGTTATCTGATACTGATATGTAATACCTGTGAGCAGTGTGCTAGTAGGAAAGTTGTTGAACTACATAAAAACCCCAATGTTTTCCCTTCCCTGTTAAAATCAGAATAAACGTCACAGTGTAAGAACTCATAGCCAGTGAATAAGAAAACTGACTGCTTTTAAAAATCCAAGAAGAAAAAGCTGATTATGTGTAGGAAGACTTAAATCTGGACCTGCTAGCTTTGAAAGTTTCCCTGCTGTGGCAGAATTTTGATCACATGTACATTTGATTACACATATGAAACATGTACAAGGTTATTTAGAGGAAAATGTCACTGTGAAAAGAAAGAGTCACAGTGACAACCATGAAAATGTTGTTTGTAATCTCTGAAATACTTGAGATAGCTTGTTTTTGTGCTAGCCTAATTCTGCTTTCGTTAAACTCTGGAGTTCATGTTGCTGTTCCGTGTATATTAATAGATGAGTTTTGTCATTTGTCAAAGCAGTTAAATTTTGCAGTAATCTAAAGAGATGCTACCAATGCTTCAAATACGCCTAAAACAGAAGGGATGAGAGAATGAGCTACTGGAGTTCGTTTGGTTTTCTTTCTTGTTCTGATGAGAGCTGCTCCGCTGAGATGCCACTACTCTGCTTCAAATAAATGGTAAGAAATGTGGGAATAGTCAGATCCTTGAAGGAGAATGAATATTTTGAAATAGTCACATCTTTACAGGGGGGTTTGAATATTTTGTCTGGGAGAGGCTGGTCCTTTCAAGGAGCCTCTTTTAGGGACTAGCTGATGTTCTGAAATTGGGACCTTCAACCAACGGCGTTCTCTCATATGACCTAATAACATAGATGGATTTGGGTAGAAAAGGGTTAATTGGTTCATATATATTTACTTAATTTGCTTCTCTTTAAAAAAAAAAAAAAAAAAAAAAGAAAGAGAAGGGACAGTATGATGTCTAAGGAGAGAAAGGTAAGATGTGCCACAGGGTGACAGTCTGGAGTTCTGGAAAGCCCCATGAGTCCCACCCACCGGGCAGTGATGTGTTTTGTTACCTTAATGCTTGAGACAATCACTGGGGAACTTAGTCTGTCAGGTAGGGAGGGCTCCAAATACATTTTATAAGTGGAGAATTGAGGGAAGAAGAGACCAAAAGCATTCCCTGTACTGGCGTAGGAAGCCTGTGGCACCAGAAGGAATTAACTCCAAGTTCCAGGCTAACACTTCTGACCATAGTCTTTCCTCCCTTCCTGTAGCTTTTGCCATTTATTATACATAAAGGATATTTTTTTTTTGGCCGTGTCTGGCTCTCTAAGCAGTTGAGACTCTTGCAGAGGTCTGCTCTTGGCTTTGCTGTTCAAACCTACAATCTTTCAGAGAACTCTAAGCAGGGAAAAGCTGAGCTGAAAAAATATTTTTTTAGAACCAAACTTTGCTGGAAAGTTGATTTCAGAAGTGAGTTGTGGATTTGTTAGACATGTTCAGATTAATGTGCACTGCAGTGCAGTGAATATTAAAGGAACTGTCAAGAAGGAAAGTCTGTGTACGGGATAAATTAGGACTCTCTAGGGATTAAAAAGATGTAGGATTTTTTTTAAGTAGCTAGCCTACTATTGAAAAATAATGAGTAGTTTCCATAGCAACCTCACTTTCACATGGCGCACACATACCGTAGCAACATAAAAAAGAACAGTTTCAAAGAAGAAATAAAACTGAGCTGTGCTATTTGGGTTTTTAAAAATATCCCTCCATCCTAAATTCCTAAATGCAAAGCTCAGTAAATCACAGAGGATTTTTTTCAGATAAAGTAATTATGATAACTTTCATCCAAATACTTGGAAAAAGGAAGCAAAGTGAGAAATATTGGTGGAAAGAGGCCTGGGAAAGGTTATGGTTCCTTCCTGTCCGTACTGTAGCTTAAACAAAGCTAAGAGTATTTTAAGTTATCAGCATCTTCTCATGGCTGTGTTCCCCTAGTTGAGTTTCATATGATCAGGAGACTGCTGCTGTTATTTCCTGAATGCACGTCAAGGTGTTTGACAATGTGTGACACATACACGTTGCTCATTGGTTGGCCTGCGCAGAATATTTGTGAGAAAGGCCAAGGGAAAGCCAAACTCTCTTGGCTATAAATTCCCAAAATTAAGGTTAGATTCCTCTGAAGGTTGACTAAAGGTTGTGGTTTCTTCAAGCAAGGCTGGAATCCTTTATAGTTTTACAGAGAAATCAAGTGGAAATTACATAATCTCAAAAGAGAAAGTCCAACCAACAGCTGATCACTTTGACAGAGGTTTGCTGTGATTTTTGCATGTCAGTTTGAATCCAGAATTCTCAACAACTGCTGAAAGCCATGGACTTCAGGGAACTGAAGCTCAGGAAGGTTTCAGACACCCTAACTTTGACAAGAGGACAAGGTGTGTTCTGCTCAGTAGTCCTCTAAGTGACCTGACCACATAGTCTCGAAATAAAAATACTGTTTTTCTTTTCTAACATACCTGTTTTAGAGAAAAAATGAAAAGAGGTTTTTAAATGCAAAGAGAGAAGGGATTATAAATATAAAAATAGTCAATCAGAATGGCAGCAAAAAAAAATTATTTGTAGTAATCATTACAATAAATTAAAAGATTGAGTTTCTAGACCTTTGGTAAGGAAAGACAAAGATGATGACATCCTAAAGATCAGGTCTCATCAGATGTAACCTTTTCCCCCCAAGAATATTCTTCATTGGGTAATGGATATAACACCTGAGAGTTTCCTGGCTCTGTACCACAGCCCCACACAGCACTCGAGAAACTGCAAGTGGACTAGTACAACGTGTGCAGCCTTGTCAGACCTAACATCTGGCCAATGGCTGTATCATAGTATAATCATACACAGAGAATCATCGCAGAGTGAATGTGCTTCCTCAGATCGTTGTTGATCCACCATCTCAAACCTTCTGTAAATCACCCATTAGGATGCATGAACCACTGGCAAAGTTTCTGATTACACTATACTGATCTTTATGTAAATACTGAAGATCATGGGACAGATCCAGGACAACTAGGATCTAGTGGTAATCTGAAAGAACACAAAACACATCTATTTCAAGAAAGTCACATATGACAACAAAAAATATGGGTCATATTGGAGGGTGAGAGAAGTAACGTCAGTGAAAAAAAGACTTGGTGTCATCAGGGAATATCAAATGAAGGACAAGCTCCCTGTGCATTAGTGTGTCCAAAAATGTTTGCATGTATCTGTCCTATCAATAAGAAGAAGGAAATTACAGTAGATCCTTGACTGACCCTGATGGGATCTTTAATTAAAAATTACACGAGTGACTAGTGTCCATATTTCAAAAAGAGTGTTAAACACAATGAAGAGGATCCAGAGAGAAGCTGTGGCATTGAATAAGGGAAGGAAAAATATGCCTCACTGAGGGGGTGAGTGAATTTGAAGTGTTTAGTTTGCCGAAGTGAAAGTTCAGGGCTCTATTGTATCTCTCTGATCTACCTGAAAAAGAAGTAAACTGAAGGGTAGGAAAAGGTTTCACAATCAGGCAGGTCAGTGTAGCCTGACGGTTGAAAACCTTGCAAAGGGTTATTTATGGTGAACTTCATCTTGGGAAATTTTTTAGGCAGGACTAATGAATTGTCTACAGAAAACTCTTAATTGAAACAGAATTCAAATCTAGAGAAGACTCGTAGCCTTCAGGATTTCTGGATAAATGACTATAAATGTCCTTTGTAGTTGCTGAATATATTGATCTCTCTAATTTGTGAGAGCTTTGCCATGTGAACCCATTATTGTACTACAGGACAGCTGCTTCAGGGTTGTTGGTGTATGTCTGTCTTACTCCACCATCAGCTCCTTGAGGTAGCTTGTCCCCTTGTTACTCAAGGTATCGTTCAATCAGTCCAGGTTCGATTAACTCAGCTTACCTTACATTTACCTCTGAGTGTCAGGTCATAAAAGTGGATATGCGCATAGTTATTGCAGAGAAACTGATATCTAGTAATTTCCTGTGCTCAAGTCCTTTAGAAATGCCAGCAAGTAATATGCTATAAACTGTTCTTTTTTTCTGCTCCTAGCTTTCAAAAATAGAAAGGGACGATTTATTAATTGCAAACAGGTAAAAAAAGACATAATGAGATTTTGCTTTTGCAGCAAAAATTCTTACAGATAGTAAACTGTGGTAAAGTCTGTCCTTTAAAACATAGAGAGCAGCTTCGATTCTGTAGCATTGAGCATGGCACCAGAAGGCTTGTATCCTTGAAATTAAGAATTTGCTTATGTGATTTCCTGAAGTGGGCTGTTTATTTACAGGGAAGAGTGCCATTTTCAAGTCAGAATGTTGCAAGTGATTATTTTTCTTACTGATATTTTCCATCTGTTTTTCTTCTTCCTTGTACAGAACTTTTCATGTGGCTTTAGTTTCATTAATATTAAAACAAAAAATGACAACAATTAAAAGGTTCTGATTTTAACTACACAAAAACAAATTAATAGGCAAGACCAACAGTCATCTTAGCCTTTAATTATACTGTCCAACACTTCTAGTTGTGCTGCTTAGAGCTATGGCAGCTTGATAAAATGCTTCTTAATGCCAAATGCTAATTATTCATGGAAATATGTTTTTCTGTAGCCCCAGGTTATTGCAGAAAATGACAGCTTTTGATATTACTAAATAAAATAATACATTGTTTCTCCTGTGGCATTTTAGTTCGTACCACATTTAATGAAATGTAGATTTTTAAGGTCACTTCATTAGTAATGAACCCAACAGGGCGGGGTTTTTTTTTGGTGTCTGATTGTACTGTCGTAGTTTTAAAAACAAGTTTCTGCGTAATTTTATTTTTCTAGGGACCTCACTGTAATTTCTCGAACTTTTTGAAAGTCTCTTTTCTCTACTTACATCACCAATAAAAAAAGCCTTATATGATTGCTAAGATGAAAGCTGTGATGTGATAAGCTGAAAAATATTCCAACTCATTTTGTTTCTGAGAAGATCTGAAGCACATTTCCCCTGCATCGGTTATATGACTCTCCATCCCACATCACTTATTTTTCAATTAATAATTGTTTTCCAATTCCATGCTCTTTGGGGAACAGATTTTTATTACTTCAGGAATCCTCTGCTGCTTTTTACAACTCTTCAGATTGTTTTAAATACTTTCCTTGTGAAAACCTCTAGCTACTACGGCAAGACCTGCTGTTCACCAGAGAATTCTTTTGCCCCATGCCTGCAGCCCTGATCCTGACCCGTATGAATCAGTAGGGAATTTGCCAGTAGTGCCATGGAGCAGACGATGCATCCCAGCCGCATGGGCACGGCCTGCTCTGTTTTCGCAGGTGAAGATGAGGCAGTGCCTGAGCTGTTGTCCTGGAAGGAATTTCCCCCTTTTGAAGTCACTCAGAGCCACTAACCTGTGCGGGGCCACAGCTAGTAGCACAAGATCTTCCATTGCAAGCCTGTCCCCCTTCAGTGTGCCCTTGCAGGATAACTGTGTCCTGCTCTTCGCATTTGCCATTCCTCCAAGGGGACATTTGCACTCCCAGTAACTCTTCTAAAACCCACTCTAGCACTGAAGTGGTTAAATAACTGCCCCTTTTTAGGTACTGATACTGACAAAAAGCACCTTCTGGTCTTGTTTTATCTTCATGCCAAAGCACGTCGTTAGCTGCTGGTGGTGTGTCTTCTTCAAAGAATGCAAAGGATGGCTGCCATCCTTGCTGACTTCTCTGCAGAGAGCAAAAAGCCTTTGAAAGTACCTTCTGCCTCATTGGAGTAATGAGCGCTTAAAAAAAAAAAAAAACAAACCACACACAAAAAACCCGAGAGTCAGCTCAGTGGTTCAGAATTTTGCTGGATTCTGTGTTAATTAATTAAGATTTTTTTTAAAAACGTTGGTTGCTCTGCCAGTCTGTGTATCTAGGTTGTGCCAGTTTCCAGGATTCCCCTCCACCCCCATCCCCGCCCCTCGCCCCGGTTCCTCGCACAGACGTGAGCAGCTGCAGCAATGGAAGACTTCTTTGTAGAGGAGGCAGCTCCAGTGGAACAGGTAGGCGGGATGGGTGGGTGCTCAGCTCCCCAAGTGTGCCACGGTGGCCGGAGATATTTAAAGCCCATGGGCCTAGGCTCCAACCAGCTTACAAGCTCTTGCTACCTGTGAAGGGGCGGGGATGATAGAATCTCTCAGAGACACTTCACGTGTGGCTGAGAGCAGCCTCTAATGCTGGATGAAGATGCTCTAGTGTTTGCCAGGAGAAGGTTAAAAACTTCCAGAAACCTCAGTGTTTTGCTCATGGGGCAGGTGCTGTAGGCAGAGCTCGCTCTTCCAGGGAGGAGGGAATTCGGCAGGAACGATGCCGAGCAGAGAAGTTCTGAAGTCTTGCAGGACGCAGGAAGGAGAGGAGCGGGGCTGCAGGTTTCCCACACAGGCATAGGTGTGATGGGTGTTTCACTGATTTCTACTCAGATGGGTCTGTTGATGCTGTTTTGCTTCTATTCTCTTTTCCATTTCATGTTGTGTTGGAGCCAGATAACTGAGGACATTGTTGCAGTGCAGGTTACTTCAGGACCAGATTTTCCCCTTCTGCCTTATATTGACCTACAACATTTTCTTCTTATGTGATTCTTTTTTTTCTTCTCCTTTTTTTTTTTTTTTTGGTGTATGTTCATTAATTTTTAGTTAATTACACTTCTGCTAACCCTCTTGCTTCAGCCATGCCCTGGATAGGGGCATATTTCTGGGCAAGTGGTACCCTTGGACAAAATTATTTGTAGCAATCGTTGTGTGGGGAAGAAATTCAAAGCTGGTTGATGCCTAAGGCCATGGAGTTTGACCAAAAGGATGCAGTGCAGCAAGTGGTTTGCTAATGTTGCAGGTCCTTTAGGCCAAACCTGATCTGAGGACCATCTTCTTCATTAGGAGAAATGACAGCTACAGAAGCTACCCGTTATGCTTCTCTCTTTCCACCATGCTGATGCTGTAGTGTTTGAAGAGTTTTACATTAGCGTTGATTTGGGTTGTCTAAGATGTAACTCTGTGCAATCTGAGATTTTCAAGGTGGAAAATATTGTTAAATAAATGCTAGTTATTCAAACTTGCTTTTTTAACTGATGGGCATATTTTCAAACGAGCTATTATCTTTGACCACACTGGGAATGTGGGCTGAGTTTTGCTGCTATTTGGGTAACTCCTACAAACATCAGCTGCATTAACAGTATCAGAACCTGCTGCACTTCTCCAGTGATCCTAATTCGGAGATAGTGTGCAGGAAATAACAGCTGAGAACACACAGTATCCTACACCGACAGAAAAACCTGTGAGTGCAGGAGAAATTTGTACAGTGAATAGGATTCACTGGATCTGATGCTTCTGGTGCATGCCATGGTGGTACACGACTGGTTGCCAAAGTAGGACGTTGTGTTTCAGTGATGGTTCATCCAAAAATACATTTCTCAGCTGGCTCCTGGGCAGATTCAGGATGCACCAACTTAGGGACTCACTATCCTGAGCTCTGCTGCATGGATGGACAGTCGATCATCTATTGGGCTTTCAGTCCTTCACTGTGAGAGGGGGATTATTCCTTACCTCCTGGGGTTGTTGTGAGGATAAATGCTTCATGAGTCTACCAGATCCTATAGGACCACAGCTATATAAGAGGGCCTTAAATGGGTAGATTTTGTTCACTTCGTGCCTGAAATGGTGTTTTGATTAGGGAAGTTGAAGAAGAATTTGAGACTGCTTGTTAGCTTTGGAAGAAATGTTCAGGACATTCATCTGATGATAATATTTTGAAGTGAAAGATTAATGTTTTACAAAGTCACGTCATGTTTCCTGACTCTTCTTTGAAGTGAAAGCCCATTGTTTCTGAACTAATTTGGCAAGTAAATGTACACTGAGCTTGGCAATTTTTCTTTACAGATAGCTGAGAGTTATCTGTGAGGAGAGTGAGGAGTTATATTCCTGTGTTAAATAATGAACTAGGCACATTGGTAACAGGCTACCACTTTTTCAAGCAGATTTATTTGAGTGATTTAGATGTAAGCTCATCACTCAGTCTGTATAGGCAGTTCTCTTGTGCTGGATAGCTCATTTTCCGTCTGCATAGATGCAGATGTTTGGCTACCAAGAAGAACAAGACTCCAGCTTAATGTTAATGCCAATCTGAAATTTGTGACTTTGAAAGTTCTCTGTTTAATTGCCTGTTTCACCTGGGAATGATGTGCCAGAGGGTAAAGAGCCTCCATAAGGGGGCTACTGGAGGAGAGAGTATGCACTATAGCTGCATATTTGCTCCATAAGCATTTTAGATAATGGAACAAGGAGTACCGTTAAAGTTTGCAAAATTGGTAATTGCAAGCACTCTTGAAGAGGGCAGGCTTAGAATTTCAGATTATCATGATAAATTTGAGTGACAGTGCGAAATCAATAAGATAAAATTCAATAAAAACAAATGCTAAGTATTGTAGTTAGGAAAGTCATATGACACCAGGACAAAATGGGGAATAATTGGCTAAACAGCTCTCTGCAGAGAAGGGGGGTTGTGGCTTATATATATGGTGGATGACAAGTTAAATACGGATCCAAAACACATGAAATTGCAGAAGTGGTAGAGCTCATTCTAGGGTATGTTGTTGGATATGTTGTCCTTAAGTTATGGGAAGTAATTATTCTGCTCTATTTGGTACTGGAGAAGTCTGAAATTGAATACTGGGCCTAACACTTGGAGGGAAATTAGGGAAACTGGAAGGAGTCCAAGTTAACTCAACTTGAGTAACATGACAGAAGTTTGAAAAACTGTGTTTGTTTAGTTGGAAAAAAGAGAAAACTGAAACAATTTTAACAGTCTTAGCTATTCAAAGAGTTTTTTATAATAAAGGTTTCTTCTGGGAAATCTTAATTTGCAACAGTGAAATTTTGGTTAGATTTTAGGAGAAACTTTATAATAATAGATGGCTTTAAGAAAGATGGAGTACTTTTTTGCGAAGAGGAGGATTCAGAACAGAGAAGACAAACATCTGTCAGTGGTAGGTGGGAAACTGACTGTGCTGGAAGGGACTGGAAATTCTCCTGGGCTTTCTTCAACAGTTTCTTGCTGTAGATTCTATTTCTATGGAAAGTACATGCTATGTGCTCGCAAAAAAAAAAAAAAAAAAAAAAGATTTTTCTGATGTGCTTCAGAGGAGTTTTGTGGTGGCATAGAAGAGATACACAGAAACAAGACATATGTATGTGCTACCAGCAAGGTCCCATGGAGTCAGTCGCAGTACACAGCATCCTTGGCTGTCATGTGTTTCTCATAAACAGAGAAGTGCTGCTGTTGCTCTCCTCTGCATTAAGTGCCGAGGAGGCATTCCTATAACTCCTGCAGATGAACAGCTTACTAACAAAACATGAGTTTATAAATGTCCATTTTGGAAGAATTCTGGTTCTTCAAATGATACAAGTGTTTGATCCTGCATTGCTCGATAACATCCTCTATCATCAAGTAACAGCCCGTTCCTAACACAAAATTACCTACTGAGATAATTGCTTGCAGACATGATAATTATTTTAGAGCTTTCCAAACTTTTGTTGGAAAGGAGGATATTTCACTCTGTTTTATGTTGAGATGGGGGACACAAGAATAAGAGGATGAGTCAGAGAATGATTTGGGGGTAGCTGGGATGATTCCTTTGCTGGGAAAGGTCCCTTTTTACTGCTTGGCTCACAGAGGAAGAGCTAAACAGAAAATGTTTTCCCCATGGGTTCCAGTAAAGAAAATAAAAGATCCAAAGTCGTCATCTGCCCAGCCAATTCTAGGAGAAGATCTATAGCTCTTGTATAGCTGGCAAAGGATTTTTCTGGTGAGTCAGTATCTTGCAAAATCCTTAAGTGAAAATAAGTAGATGAGGGTGCATGCTAGTAGCTTAATATTCTTCAGTTTCTAAGTCTGGTGACATTTACCATGGTTATAATATAAAACATGAACAACGCTTAATGCTTTCTGCTGAGAAGGAAGGTTTTTACAGCTTAAGCATAATTTAACAGAGCAAACTCACATTTTCAGAAGCACACTGTCGTGCATGTTTTGATCACCTTGATGGAGTCCTTCTGGATTATCTGTTGCTGTGACAAAAATGCAAAGTGTAAAGCATGAAATGGGCTAAGACATTAGAGTGTAACTAGCAAACATTTTTTCCTGAAGAAAAACACCGTCTTACCAACAACTCGTTTCCTGGATGATCAGGACAGTACATCAGACTATTTGAGTTTCCACAATGAAGTGAGAGGAAATAGAGAATGCTGTACTATGGTATTGCTAGAGCTGGATCAATGAGCAATTAAAATAAATGTATCCAATTAACTTGGCCCTTTCATCTATTCTCAAGCTGTTTGCAGATCAGCCTTGTCTCCTGTGTATTTGTCTTTGCTGTTTCAGTACAAGACACATTTCAGCATTTAGATCCTCCACGAGCTATGATCACCATGGTTTTCCTGTACCATGGCTCAACAACTAATAAATTTTAAGAAGGGTACTGCAAACCTAATATGGCCTTTTCTAGTTTGATTGTTTAGATAACTAATCCATGTAACCTTTTAGGCCATGTTATGTGATGTTGCATAGTTGCTGTATTGGAAGACAGAGTGAACACGCATTCCCTGATCTTTTCTTTTGCATACCTCCTTATGTAGACCCCTATCCTCTTGTCCCATTCTAGGCTGAAGAGTCTGACTTTGCATAGCTATTCCTCATGGGGACACCAGGTTCTGTCTTCAGTCATCCCTCTTGCCCATGTCTGTATGTTGTCCATTTCTACTACATCCTTTTAGGGACAGGGAGCAGCATGGGAACTGCACACCATCTTCAGGATGAGGATATCCTATAGATTTATGCAGTAGTATGTTTCTTCTGGTTTGTTCCCTATTTCTTTCCTAATAATTCTCAGCATTTCATTTGCATCCCTGACTACTCCTGATCACTAACCTGACATTTTCATAGGTCTGTTTATTATAACCCAAGCTCTTCTCCCTGAGTGCTAATCATCCATCACCGTCTGTGTAAACTTTAGGATTATTTCTCCTCTCCGTTGTGCATCACTTTACGTATATTTGCATTGGGCTCTTGTTGGCCATTTCATCGTTAGGTCACCCAAGAGGGTTTGGTCTCAAGATACTAGACAGTCACTTGAGGAAATCTCAGTGTCATTCCTTTCCTATCCCACTTACTGCCTGTGACATATTGACTCTTCTGTCTTGTTATTAGAGCCAATTATTGTCATTAATCCTGGTGCCACTGAAGCTACTGGGTACATTCACAAGGATGTCACTGGGAGAAACATATGCGCTGCACTTGCCATGTTAAATTCTCTTTCCTTGTGGTCTCTAACCTGTTGGTGGGATTTAGTAGTTGATAGTATTCATTTTCTTCCTAGCAGCATGATCAAAGATGCAGTCATTTTGTTCAGGAAGATAATAATTTAATTACAAGTTACATAATAAATCATAAAATAAACTGGCATTTTGGGGTTCTTCTGATGATTCTTCTAGTTTTACCACCAGAACTTGGGAGATTACACTATCTGAAAAGTTTAGTTACTCTATGGAGATAGTTTGTCAGTAGTTTGAAAATTGGACATGCTAGATTTATGGTTCTGGCAAACTAATGATCACTTTTTTCAGTGCTTTTTCGAAGCCTGGTATGCAACCCATAAGCCAGTCTGAGCCTTGGTGTCTGTAGGGGAGTGTGTTTTGGTGAGTAACAAGGTGTTGTTTTCATCATATATTTCTTACACTGAATCTTGTCAGAACAATTCTGATCTAGCACATTTATTAGATTGTATCTGTTCATGCCATTGATGCCGCTGGGATAGTTTCCTGTGTCTTGTTGCAATAAATTAAAAAAAAATACCCAAAGAGCAATGTATATATTTGCATAGATTGCTGGAAAAGGTGTCAGATAAAATATTACTGTGTTTTTATGTGCTGAGAATGTCTTGAATTGCAGCCTTCCACCAGCTGATAAATTCCCTAGGTCAGGTATGGTTGAATGAGTTCGTACCTTGGTAAGTCACAATAAAGACGTGTGAGTGGTTGTTTGGAGAACTCACAAGGTGAAAGGAATATGAAAGTTAATGGCTTTAGGAAATGCAATGAAGGTGGGAGAGTGCATATGCTTTCAAAGCCTGGTACCGTTCACACTTGCTTAGTTTGCATCTTTGATGTGATGTGAACACAGATTTATTTCTTGATAAGAAAACTCCCTTTCTTTTACCAGAAGTCAGTAACTTCAGGAAATATCTGCATCCCCTTTTCTGTGTATTTGGTGAGAGTTGCATTAACGTTATTGTGCACTAAATCTCATTTTTTAATAAATACTGTAACAATGTAGAATGCCTTGCTATGATTTAAAAATACTTTACAGGAGATTTTTCAGCAGGCATTGACGTGTCTGATGCTCTTTGAAACTCAGCAGAAACAGTAGGAATTTTTGCCCCATATGATCCCAAACAAAAAAAAGTTTATGGTGCTGTGCCCGTTTCTGGGTTTGCACCACTGTGCTTTGGGAGTAGCACAGTATCACTCTACAGTGACACGTGAAACCAAATTCCTTCTGGCTTCAAATGAAACGTTCATTTCCTCCTTTGAGCATTAGTGCCCCATATTGTGCTTTATCTGCTGGGACATCGATATGTAAGCACGTGAAACTGCTTCTTTCTAAGTTAGTAGGATAGTGTTGTAGTGGGCAAGAAGCCACAATGAAATAAGGCTACAGAAAGGGAAGAGAGCATGTTATTAGTGTCCAGGAGTTGTATTTTATTTTATTTTTTTTTTTTTATTCTAGTTTAGTTTAGTTTAGTTTTGCTGTAGACAGGAGTTGGAGCTGCTAAAAATTACTGTTAAATTTCTCCCCAAATAAAGTGGTTTCCAATTTATATTTTAAATATTTTCTGATGTAGACTCAACTGTGTCTATTAATGTCAGTAAAAATGGTTTAAAAACTCCAGTTAATATGTGCATTTTTTCTATCATAACCCAGTTGGGCTTTTTGCTAGGCAGATTTTCTTGCCATTTTTTGGCACATCTGATAAATATGTTGCACATGTTTTGTCCTTCTGGGTCTTCGGCTACTCTCAGACTGCAGGTTTATTTAGCAATTAAACAATGTCACAACATACACTGGTGAATCTGGATATGAGAAACCTGGCAGGCATTTCCTGAGTCCTTATTAACAAAGGACAGAGAAAGATGGAGTGGGTGAAAGGACCTTGGTTTCTCTGGCATCTTGGAGCACATCTGTGCTATAAGGGCTTTATAACAAAGGTCTCCTGGAAGAGCCCTCTAGCATGAGATGCAGCTTAAAATGCAGCAAAGGCTTTTTTTTTGCCAAGGTAGCTAGCTGACCTTTCCACTGTCAGAGGATACACAAGTCCTTACAGAATGCATATGGACCTGTTGGGGTGTGTATGTCAGTGGGAGGGGTGAGAAAGTCAGCACGGGGGAAAGGTGTTAACTCCCTCATCTCCCCTTGCTGTGCAAACAATATTTTCCCGTGTGCACCTTTGCAAGGGATTGTGACATGACCTCTGAGGCACAAGGCACAGATGTGATTGTGTAATTTATTTAAAGCTTTCTTCCGAGTGTGTGAACACTTCGGGGAATGTTGGAGGCTCAAAGCAGACTTCTGGATGGTGGGAGACTACAGGAGGATATCTCTGCGAGGGCGTCTGCACCTGCTGTAATCAAATTCAAGCACCTTATGTCAGTTCTCCCAGCTATTTCAGGCTGTCCCTTCCCTTTCAAGTTTCAGGGTAATCCTAGAAGCTGGTGCTTATTATTGTTTCACAAGCCAAAGGTTTTCTTTGAAGAGATTTTTTCTTAAAGGGTTGTGAAGACTAATGCAATCTTCAAATCTTTCTCCTGCAATCAGTTCCTTGCCAATGACCTCTCCTGCCTGTTCCTCTTGGGAAAGGCTTTGTGTCCTCCATCAGCCTTGCACAGACTTGGCAGCATGTGGCCCGACTGTATGCTGTATCCACTGGGTATTAGGTGCCTGGAGCCCACTGATCTCAGGAAAAAGAGTAAGAATGATTGGAGGGGTGTTTCAGGAGACAACGTATCCCGCATAGGCAGCTTAGCAAGGAGTGATTCATGTGGTCAAGACTCGTATGGGAATAGGGTGAACAGGAGTTTTAGGTACACAGCAAATACCATCCTGGTTTATGTACTCATGGAATGTTATTCAGCTATTAGATGCTTGTGTAGCATTTCAGATAACATCTACTCCCTATTAAACAGCAGAGAACCAGCAAGACCCCAAGCTGGGTGGGTGTCAGTGTTTCTGTAGGATTCACGCCTGCTGCCTGCAGAAGAGGCTCCGTGTTTGAGTAAGTGTTGTGACTGTACCTATCAGAGCAGACTTTGTGTGTAGTTTTAAAAGTGCAGCTACATCTATTTATTCATTCAGCCTTACAAAACTGTCATGGAAATTTATCAGCGCAGCCGCAAAGACTAATCTTCCAGCTTTAGCAGGATGGAAATACTAATGACATTTTACTCGTCCATCAAAAATAATTACTCGTCCTGGCTGAGTGGGCAAGTAGAATTCGCAAGACTCAATTAAGTACCTACATTTAGGAGAGTTTATATTATGTTCTTGTTGTAAAGCACTTTGATTCTTACCAGAGCTGTATAAATTAACCACTTCAGTGCTTTCCAAGAAATCTCCTATGCATCAGAACTCAAATTAATTGGCACATTTTGCGCTGCTAAGAGTGGCTTATGGTGAAAACAGGTAATAGAAAATGTCTACAGTACCAAAGGAGTTGCCACCAAATGCACTAGAGGGAAATCAATAATACTAAATGATACATAATAATACATGAAGTGACATTGTATAAAAAGGATCAGTATTATCCCAAATATTTTTGTGAGACTTTAGTGCTCATTTAGTCAATTGGGAGCCACACCGAAGCAAAGACCAGCAATGAGGATTGGTGTGGAGCCAGTCCAGAGATGCTTGTGAAGAAATTAATTTCATGGAGAAACTGGGCTTCTCGCATCTTACTGCCATGCCTCTGATGTGCATGTCCTGGTCATCCCCCCTGTCCTCCAGAGGCCAGCCTTGGGGAACATGTCACTATCCATCACTGCAGTGAGGAGATCCAGCTGGATTTTAGAGCATCTCTATAGCTTAACAGTGTGATCTTATCATCATCAGGGTTGTGACAACAAGTTTATCCACATTCCATGAACCTTCCTTATACCTGCTGTGAGTCAGGTAGTGATGTTTCTGAGAAACAGGGGACCAGTGGTCATCATCTGCAGGGACACTGCGTCAGAGCCATTTGTGCCTGCCTTTTTCAGGGAGAAAGATTCCTTGAGCTCTTTCCTAGGAGCTTCAGCATACCTTAGCAGCTAAAAGATTTCTTCCAAGTAGCTAGTTTCCACTGCTGGAAACCCAAATGTTCTTCAGGTAGGTAGTTCTGTATCTAATTTCTGACAAAGAGGAGATTAGCTCAGGATTTATGTAACGAAGTCCTGGATGTAGGATAAATTAAATAGCTCCATTTGTTCTGAGATAAATCACAAAGCACCTGCAGTCTGAATGACTGTCCCTTAAATGTCACAGAGACATGGGTCATTGTGGAAATATTACAGGTTTGAGTCACACACTTAAATAGAAACATGAAAATCGGAAATCAAAGAGAACTGTCAACTCACTGAGTTTGTCACCTCACTTGTACTGAATATGCCCTGGGACCCATCCGGAGCAGTGTCTGTCGGCTAGACTGATGCTCCACGATCAAATCAGTTCAGTTCAAACCTTGAAAGATACCAGCTAAATATAAATTTAAAAGGCTCTGATGACATAAACGAATTCAAAAATACATTTTTTTAAAAGTATGCCCAGCTAGGGCATTGCATGGAATATTTCTGAATAGCATAAGAAAATAAAAAGACCATTAACAAAAAAGACCATGACAGGAAGATTTCAGTGTGTGTGCTGACATGTTTTATACCCAATACTGAGACGGAATGCAAAAAAAAAGGGCAAATAATGAAACATTTTCTTCTTAAAATCCAAAAACTGTATTAAAACCTGTAGACCACCTGCTAGTTAATTAAGCCTACAGCAAGGTAATGACCATTCAGCAGCATTAAGCACTCAGAATTAGGTAACAAATTTGCTCTGCCAGCCAGTGGCATTAAATAACCATACATACATAACCTCAACTAGTCAATAAATCAAAGCTACACAAAATCATTACTCCCTTGCATGCCTTTTCTTCTCTAAGACTTTTGCTTCCTTTCCAACAATCATGCACATTAAAGGCTTTTCCAGGGTGCCTGCTGGAAGGGCATCCAGTTGAGATGGACAAGGAGAGGGAACAAGTGCCAAGACTCAAAGGAGCAGTCTGCTCAGGAGTCCTTCCTGCAAGAGGGGGCTTACAACTCCAATGCCTCTCCTTTGTGCAAATGAATGGAGGTACTCCTGGAGGCTAGGCAACTTCTAGTTAAATCTGTTACGAGTAGATTAGTCCTTGTGCTCAGTTTCAGCATTTTTACAGACAGTTGGTCAATGCACTTAGTTTCCTGCTGCCTTGGTTTCCACCCTTTAAAGAGTAAATAATACCTGTTCCTTCCATCACAGAGAGAATAAATATGTTGCAAACAGTGAGACAGTCCAATACCAGAGAACTGGAGCCAAATAGCTGCCTTAAATTATAGGACATACTAGATCATGACCTGTGTGTTAGAATCAACCCAAAGGCCTGTCCATGGGGACCCTCAGCTCATCTGTCATGTTCTCCACTGAATGCTCAATGTTTAATGCATCACCCATGAGCAGGTACAAGGTGAAGCCTCCTGGAGAGTGCACCACATTGACCTCACCTTACAGTTCCATAGTTTTCAATGTCTGAAAGTCTAGAAGTTGCCTTGTGTTGTCACAGGTTATATAACGTAAATCTCTGTTGTTTGCGCATAGCTGGGTCATCCCATCAGGATGGGTGGTGAAGTTCCCACCATGGAAAATTAGGTTACTGGTCAGACAGCTACTGGGAGGCAAGCTGTGACCTTAAGGATCGTCTTTGCCACCAGGATTTTCATTCTCCTTAAACCAGACACTTATTCCTAAGCCTTCCCTTGAGCAGATGTCACTGGAGGTTGTATGTCAATATGTAAATGGGAGGGGGGAGATCGTATTAGCATTTTCTCAGCAAAAAATATTTCTAAAAATTTTCACATAGCTCTGTTGAAACTCTGAAATAAACTTCTACAGCTTCTACTGCTTTCTATGTGACTCTAAGATCGTAAGGAATAAAAAGAGCTCAGTTTTAATGGTTACGTCTCAAGAATGAAAGCAATAAAGAAATATAGATGGGATAGAAATGCAGGTAGAGCCCACATCAGTGGGCAAGAGGAAGGACGAAAGAGATGTGAAAAACAGACAGAAAATTATCTATCTGTAGCAGGCAGGAAAACTAACATGAAGTGTATAAATATTTAGAGATAAACTCTTTATGAATATTGATCCATATTATTCATGCTTTCCAAAAATGTGCTGGGAAAAAGGAGAGTCCCTTCCTTGTGAAACGCACCATTCGAAGGGGCAAATATAGGACTGAAGAAAAGTACTTGCTTTGGTTTGTTTCCTGTATGGTTTTCCTATATGGTTGTGTTTCCTGTATTCTGTTGTGGAAACTAGTCTCAAATTATTTCTCCCCATTACAATTAGTGGCTTGTAGTCACAGTGTCTTTTGGATTAGAGAAATGTGTCATTTCATGACAAAGAATCCAAGTGCAAAATCAGATTCGTGTGGAACCAAAGACTCCAGAAAGCCGGAATTTATGATTCCTATAAACTCTGTTCCTGCGAATTAGACAAAATCTATCAGTTCAAGGCTGCCAGTTTATCAGGTCAATCAAAAAGTGCATCACTCACCCAAGCTCCATCCAGCACCAGCTGCATTCAAGTCTCTGGCAAATCTATTTAGACAGTAGAGGTATATGAACAAAACCCCAGCTGATCAGGTTTGCAGCACAAACCCAAAATGAGTTTGTCAGTCTTTTAAATTCCCACATACACTGGTGGAAAATTGCTGGAAAATGAAATGAAGAAATGGCAGAAGCAGTTTAGTTTCCTGTCAGCTACGAGGTGCAGACAGCCTTACAAGAATACGCTATATAAACAAGCTCTTGTCAGTGTTCTGGGTGGGCACATGGGCATGAAAAGGAAGGTGCTCAGATATTAATGGCCCATGGCTGGACTTCTTATCCTGGGTCTTGGTGGTCTCATCACAGCTGTGGGCTTCTCACCCTTTGCTTCTCAAATGGGTTGTTCTCAAGCCGTTCATCCTACAGCTGATCATGAATATATGAAAACCGTGGGCACCTGGCAAGGTGTACGTGTGCTTGTGGCTGTGATGCTGGAGCTCCAGGTTTCTCATGACACACAGGAGCTGGTAAGTCTAGTTTTGTTGAAATGTGGGTCCAGCACATCGTGGCACTGACCCTTGCTGGGCCTCAGGGCATAGTCCAGATTCTGTTTCTGGCTTAAAAAAAAAAAAAAAAAAAAGGAAGACGTGAGTTAAAATCAGTGAGTTATTTTTTGTGTTTATTATAGGTTTAGATAGTGCTGTTCACTTTCAAAGTGGGTCCAAGAACCTCATCTTGAGACACACTTTGTATAAGATTGTGCACATGGTGAGTTGTTTGGAATAGCTGCTCTTGAACAGACATTTCTGAAGTGATCTCTGTTTTAAGCAAGCCCTTGTTACTTGATAGTTTTCATTCTGCCAAGCCCAAACCTACCTTTTTTATTTTAGCCTTCTAGAAACCAGTTACAATTGGAGAGGTTGCAGATAATGTAGAATCTGATGGACTAGCATTGCAAATAATACTCAGTTTTGGATGAGAAGTGTTTTACCACTGAGCTGGGCTCCAGCTGCTCTCTGTCAGATTGGTGGCCAGCTCTCTAGTTACTGGAGAAAAAACAGAGTAGCAGAGAGTGTACGGTGTGTCTGTGCATCAGAGGATTTCTCCTGAAAAGTGCTGAGTATTTGATTATTTATTATTTAATTTCAGGGAATATGTTGAGAGTCAAAGATGCAAAGCCTCTCAGGTGACCAGGCCCTCAATGAGGACAAGCAGCAGTAACCCCAGTGTGACACACAAACTGGAACGGTGTGTGGGGTCATGGCAGTCGTATGGCAGCGAGTGACTTACATAAGGAAACCCCTGTGATTACAAACAGGTGTCACATCACTTTTTCTATTAAAGTGATCAAATGGGTTGAAATCCCTAGAGATGCTGCTATTGAGGTTCGTGCTCAGGGCTCCGTAGCCCAATTGACTGAAATCTCAAGGGAGGGGGAGCTTTGCACAGGAAATGAACTCTGGTCGGCTGAATTTTCTTTAATAATTGCCTTAAAGTCTATTACGTGTGCACCACATCAAATAATTACAGATCCCCTGCCTTTTTTTTTTTTTTTCTAACCTGTTACCTAGGACTGTTTGCCTTAGAAAATCAAACTCATTTATTCCTTGAACTGCTTCTTTCTCTGCCTTTACTGCATTCAGGGATTTATCACTGGGCAGAGTAAAACCATACGAAGGAATAGTAGTAAAAGTATAGTGATATGTGAATTGGCCAAACAAAGTAAAGAGCACTGAAGTCAGGGTATTATTTCTTGGCAATGTTACTGATACACGGAATAAACCAATTTTTTTTGTGTTCACAGGTTTTACAAACTGTTCCTTTGAGCCATTTTCAGGTTCATCTTTCATTTTGCATAGGGCAAGGATGTTCATTGAAAACAAAGCACTTTATTTCACAATGATGAATTATCAGTCAGTGGGTTACTCCCGTGAACCCAGTGGGTTCACGTAATCTCTGGGAACCCTCTTTTACCTCTTCGTGCTGCACCCCCAGACTTCCCAACGAACAGGCTTCCATCTCCCTTCTTGTGAATGAAGGTCCAGGTTATGTGGTTAATTTTTCTTCTTACTGTGCGAAACTAATGGAACCCAGGAGCAATTTCAAAGGGAGGAGATGTCCTTCCCCCTGCAAGATGCCAATGCCCTTTGACCACACCAGGTTGTTCAAGAGCTCAGCTGAAAAGCAATTTCCTACCCTGGAAAAGCAATCCTAGGGAGTAGCTTACATGAAGCAGTGGGTGGTAAATTAGGCACTGATTCACAGCACTTCTTGGTGCTACTGCTGTGATACCAAAGGATGGGAAATAGCACACAAGCACAGGATTTCCTCTTGCAATCAAACACTTTCTGACTCTGGCTCTGCTGGAAATGTGCAGGTGCAGTGAAGCACACGGATGCTTGGAGGGAGTTTTGAATTTCGATTTTTGTTTCACACTGGGGTTTTTGGTTGCGGTGTGATACTATGGGTGTGATACAGTAAAAACCACCACTGTGTGAAGCAGTCAGAATGATTTCTTTGCATTTGAAGTGGCAGCTTTCATCCTTTTGTATCAGGTAACATCCCAACTTTCTCTGAATGCCTAATCCCAATTCGCTTGTAATTAAGCTGTTCCACTTCAGCCATAAATAAGGCCAAAATACGGTATTTTGTAGCACTGCAGCCATTGGACTGCAGTCCTTCTGCAGGTGTGCTGCAGTAAGCCACGGAAATGCAGCTGCCACGGAAAGCGTCTGGGAGAGCAGGGCCCAAATTACTCCAGCTGCATAGCAATCAGGCTAAATTGCTGTCGGTTTGATCGAAAGGACAAATAGCTTGACAATAATACACCGCGGTATTGACAGACAGCCTTTCACAACAGCTGTATAGCCTGAATAGACAAAAGGTAGGACAAGACTTCAGTGCATAGCCTAACAATTAGATTGCCTGTTTCTGTTTTATTTCTCCACTAAATGCTATTATACTTGACATTTATGTGTGTTCACCGCTATAATTTTAAATTGTATTATTGAAATAAAGAATGGTATGTGAGAGCCACAAATGATAGCTCATTTTGTGCTTTTGTTGTGGCTTTGGCTCGTCGTGTTTTTGACTTACAAAAGACTTGGCAATTGCACAAGTGGGCGCACCAGGGGAAAAAAAAATACATACATTTTGGACCAGATTTTCAAATGAGTTGAATCTTTGCAGTGGATGTGTGTGGTCTGGTAGGGCAGGTTCACAGATGGGGCATTTTTGTGATCGTAGGTCTTTGTGCAGCTGAGCAGACTGCTAGCTACATGCTGTGGGGGAAACTGTGACACGATGGTTTTCTGATATTTTCTAGCGTAGGCAACAAGCTACATAAGGTTCAGCTCTCAAAGGTCGGACTGTTTCAAAAGGCACCTTAGAAAGCCAGATATCAGACATAAAGGAATAACACAAGAATTTGGAAAGAGAGGAGATTGAGCTGAGGCACAGAATAACTTGCAGCAAGCAAGTCACCTAAAAGACAACAAGAAAAGTTACTATAAATACATTAGGAACATGTGGAAGGCAAAAGAAAGTGAAAGGCAGTTACTTAATGTGGAAAGAAAACAAAACAAGATGGCTGAGGAAAGGCTGAAATTTTTATTGTCCTTTGTTTCATTCTTCTAAGAGAAGTTTGTGACTCTATAATTAAAGCGAGTAGTTTTAACAAGGAGATAGGTGATCAGGTGAAAATAAAGGAGAAAAGGCTTCAAAATATGTAGATAAGTCAAAAGCATTTATTTCAGGAGTGCCTGACTAAAATTACCTGTGAGTGCTTGGGGAATGAGCCATAAGGAGGGAGAAAGAATTCTGAGAGTATGGTCAGCCAGTCAACCTGACTCTCCTAGCCCAAAGGAGAAAGGACTTATCTGTTAATAAATCTGTAGAGGGTAAAAAGGAGATAAACATAGACCATGTGGATTTCTCAAGTATAAATTGTGTCATCCCTGTAACAGGATCCAAACTGCCAGGTGGATAAAAAGTAAGTGTTAGACGTGATACATCATGAATTTAGTAAGGCTTTCGACACCATTCCAAATGACATTTCCCAAGTGGTGCAGGGGAAAATGCATTAGGGTAAAGTCATCTTGAAGCAGGTGTAGAGCTGCTTGAACAGCAGTAGTATAACCTATCAATAGTTTACTGTTGAGCTGGGAGAGCATTTCACTGGAATTTACCCGGTCATCTAGCATTGGGCCTTCTTGTAGTCATGTCGTGGTTTTTTTAAAACCACGGTTAC
>NW_010116012.1:0-19449 GCF_000699245.1 Pterocles gutturalis | reverse complement strand
ATATGCACACACACCCACATCCATTTCAAAGGCTCCGCTTTAAAACAAAGGGCAAAATGCCTTTTAAAACCCTTAAGCTTTATAATCTAGATTTCCAACATGTGAAAGGTATGCATCTTCTATGAAGAACACTGACCAGGAACAAGCTATAATCCACCTACCTCAGCCAGATGTGCAAGGAGAGCAATACTTTGTACTGTTTTACCCAGACCCATTTCATCTGCCAGGATTCCATTGATGCCCTGGAAAAGATCCATAAATGAACACTTTCATCTTACTACTTGTTAATCCATACAGGACTAGCAGAACAGTTGCCACTGAATTTAGGGGGAGCACCCCCACTGTAACAACTCTGAAACAGCTTAGAGTCTGTCTCTTACGTCTTCCACTAAGAGATAATTTATGCCAACTTTGCTTTCATTCAATTATCAGTCTGATTTTTTCCGTCAGCCTGTCTGCACTTTGTGATCACATTGCAAACTGGGTACAGACACAAGGAAAAGGTTGCCTGGAGTTTACCAGCTGACCCAAGCCTGAACAAGTATGCAGCTCCAAGGGGCAAAAGTCTCCTCAGCGTATAATCTAACTGATAAACAGATGTACAAGCATCCACACAAAGAATCTTCAACTTAGTGCCCCATTCAAAGTTGTTATTTCCTAAACAATCAAGAATACTGATATGTGGCTTACATACTATTTTCCTTTCTTCTACAGACATTACAGACTGTGTATATGTGGTCTATTTTTAAAACCAGTAAATTTTTTGACCAAATTTACTCTAATGACAAATAATCCTAGAAGTTTTAAAAATTTGCAAGATGTACTACAATACCTGCTCATATAGATTGGCCAGCCAATTCATGCCTTTCAGTTGGTAACCTTTCAGTTTTCCATTGAAAATGGTAGGCTGTGGAATATCTTCTCCTGCTCTGATAGACGGGTTTGCTAAACTGTAGCTCTCTCCAAAGCCAGTACCAGACTTGTTAGCAGCCCGTAAAGCAGCTGCTCGACTCTCCTTGGCATCTTCGTCAAATGATCTGGTCTAAACAGGAAGAGGAAAGTATGCATAAGATGATGAACATATTAACTTATCAAGAAACTGTATAGTAAAAGGCTTAACACTTCACATTTAAGACACAGGATGTCTGCCAGAAACTAGGAGAAAACAAGCCTGTTCCTAAAGCCCAAATCTTTATATTGTGGTTTTCTATCTGTTTAGCACAGAAAGTGGCGATGGAATTAAATCAAAATCTGGTACCCAGGATTAAACAAACCTACTTGACCTGGCTGCTATGAAAGATCCTGGTTCTGTGGCCTCTACCAGTTACTCTGCTTTCTCTTCTACTTCACGGATCCAAAAAATACATACCCGGGCCTGATGAATCTGGTAAGCATCCTCAGCATTCTTCAGAGCCTGGGCCTTGTAATAGTTACTATCTGAAAACAACATCTCCATGTTAGAACTCTGCAGCAGTAACCACCCAAATTAAGAGAGAGATAAAATCCAGTAATTATAGTAGCCCTTCTTACACAGAAGGATTTTGTGGTTGAAATCGTAAATTTGTACAATAATCTGCAGAGCACAAAAGAGCGCACGGGAAGGATTGTACATGAATCCCTTACCATAATCTTCTTGAGTGATATTAACCACTACTCCTCCACCAATATCAATCTGTCTTTGGGTAGAGCTGTCTTCCAGTTTGCGTAGGATTTCCTCCTGTATTCCATCATGTCCAATATCTCGTTTACGACTCATAAAATGGGCATATAACTCAGTTTGTGTGATCAGGAAGTTAAGTTTTCGCTGCTGTCTCTTAGCCTAAAATTAGAGCATTTACAAAAAAATAGAAGAAGGGGAAAAAAATTAGGACAAAAATTAATGTTTAAAATATAATTCAGTAATTTTTAATCACATAATAATATAAACAACTAATCTATCTAGATTATGTTATGCACATCACTGTAATATCAAAATGCTAGAATACTAGTTGCACATAAGAACACTGACCAACACCATAAACATCTATATCAAAATATGAAATTGTTGTAAATGAAAAGTTCTTTTAAATTCAGTAATCATTGCAAAGATCACCATAATCTACTAAAATAAAGTTGAAAAGTACTGTTTACTCTGAAAAATTAAAAGATTGACAAAAATAAACAGGATTTTAGTAGCCTATAGTAAAAGAACTGAACAGTTAAAACAATGCTCTCATGACAACCTAACTCCAACATTCTGTTATTTACTAGGAAAGAGAATCACGGTAGAATATGTGAGATACATGACTAGGTTCAACAGTTGAGATACAATCACTGTTCAGGGTCAGCAAGACATTGCAGAAACTCTGTTTGCTCTTAGGTTCTGGTTAAAAAATGCTATAGTTAAAAGTTGTCTATTAATCTAGGTCAGCTGAAACCTTCACAAAATGCTTATGAATTTGCAAGAATGAGAGGAACATCTCTGGAGGTGTTCAAGGCCAGGCTGGATGGGGCTGGGGCAGCCCGCTCTAGTGGTTGGCAACCCTGCCCACAGCAGGGCAGTTGGAACTAGATGACCTTTAAGGTCCTTTTCAACCCAGGCCATACTATGACATGATTCTATGAAATAAAAGCACAATTTAAGCATAAAACGGAACATAAGGTATTCTAAAGATTCAACTTTAGCTCACCACCGCATATGTAAGGAGAGAACCATAAATCCCCCAGAGAGCTTCGTCAAGGAAGCTTTTTCTTAAATTCAGCCCCTATTACTTTGTAATGGAGTCCATGAAGTTACCACTTGGCCAACAAAATACGAATCACAGAAAAATTCTGTGCCCGACATATAAATTACAATATCAGTTTACAGCAGGGGGAAAAAAAAAAAGAAAATGCAATGTGAATGAAAAGGTGTCTTGCTTCTGGACCCAGAATGATGTACAAACCGTCACAAAAGGCTGGCTTTTACCAACACTGAGTTATGCCTGTGACATCCACGCTGCTTCTCTAATCCCTTCCTCCATTTCACTTATTTGTAAAGAATTTACACAGTTTGAAGGCTTTTTTTTATCATCTCTCACTAACATTGGAAGAATTACATAAAGAATTTGACAATAGCAGAAGAAATACATGGAATACTGCTGAAACAGAACAAATAACTGAGTTTCACGGCCTGGATTTAGAAACTCAAATTATCCAGTCACTTCTGTGTCTCCTCAACAGATTAATTATCAGCAATCTGTGTTTTTGCTGTACCTCTCTCATTTCCTCATCCAGCTTGCGTTGCTCCAGAGCCTCTTTCTCAGCTCGTTTGCGATGCTCTTTTTCCACCTTTTCGTACTTTTTCCAATAGAGAAGCATCTCCTTGGTAAGACGACGCGCCCGTGGTAGAGTTTCCTTACAGTTTTTCTGAGCCTGGATAGCAGCTCGACGTACCTCCCTCATGCACTGATGGGCAAGCTAGAGAGAAATAACATTTTGGAAACAGTGGTACAAAGGGCAGATTTTAAAGAAAGCCAGCAATAAACAACATCTAATTTCATTATAACCAAGTCCGATCCTTTAGAAAAGAAAAAACTGTGATCCTCAGCAGTAATGCTTCTGAAATGGCATGAGAGAATGTGAACTTTCAAAAACCTGAGATGGTGAGGGAGACAAAACCTGAAGACAGCTTCAGCATGGCATGGTACTTAAAGGATTGGTATGATGGGCAGGTCTTTGAAAAGGACTCCAGAAATCAGAGTTGAAGGTCTGCCTGCAACTCTGACTCACCAGTTCTAGACACTTTTCTGTGGTTCTTTCCTCACTGTTTTAATAAGGCTGCTGCAGTAGCAGTATTGGTGGAATCCCATTCATGTTAATACACTAAAAAGTGGGGGAGTGTTCTACAATTTTCCTACAGTCTCATGAAGAAGCATAATACAAGGTAATTTTTTGTTCTAGTATAAATAAGTTAATGCCATTGTCATAATGGTCAAAATTGTTGGGTTTGATGTTTGTGACAGGTTTTTTACCCTCCACTAAAACTTGCACATCAACAATTCTAACACACAGATTTCAAATGATCAAACAAAACAAAAATGAAAAAAAGAGTGGAATTTCAAAACCTCTAAGTCTGCTGCATCACTCCCTTGCTAAAATGCAATTTGTGATACTTACAAATACAATAATCACAGGCTATTTGCCCAGGCATCACAAAGAAACCCAGTCTCTGCTAGCTGAGGAGGACCATAGGAGAGAACCTACCAACTGCACAGTTTCTTAAATATATACATGGAGGTCCTGTTTTCTGCATTTCTTACAGAGAAAGTGCTCCCTTTCACGATGATGTATACACAGAATGGAAAATTTCCTATATCATCTTGTCACTGATGATTCTCAGTCACATACTTGATTACCTTTTCATTAGCCATGTAAATGAATCAGACACTTGAGCACAACACTTGAAAAATGCTCAGAAAGCCATTATCAAGTGTTCCTGAAGTAAAGCCTTCTAGGTAGAAACAATGACATTTCTCAGGGAGGACTCTGATGAGGAGACACATTCCTTTTGCAATCACTTCAGCAGAAAATCGTTCTATTTTTAATCTCAGCTCCTACATATATTTATGTAAATTAACACATTTAATATTCCAAGAGCCCCTTTGATTTAAACAAGAATGCTTAAACCAGCAAATTCTAGCTAGGGGATGGACGGGCAGTTCAAAAGCCAACAAAGCGTACCAAAGTCATAAATTTATCAAATAAATTAAAAATGTACAAACTAAATCTTATGAAAGCCAAAAAGATCTCAGGAAAGAAACTAATGTTGCTCCTTTCACCTGTTGCTTACGAAACATGCCAAAATGATACATCTAAAAAATGAAAAGCCTTATACTAAATGACAAATTATTTTTATACAGTGCTATCTCCTATACTGCCCTGCTAGCATAGTCTGTATTGTAAAAAACAGAAGAAACATAAAGAGGTTACAGTTTGCTTATCACATCCATTAGAAGTAACAGTATAAAGTTAAACAACACTTACTTTTTTGCTGTTGGTTAAGAAAAGATTGCGGGCCGAAGCTTTTTGTTTGTATGCCTATAAAAGAATATAATCTTAAAATTAGTTAAATGGTAATGGTTTCACAGTATTTTAAAAGATCACTATCCAGTCACGAGCAGAAACATGCCAACTTCAGCCATGCACACTATTGTATAATCGGTACACGTACTGTAAGTATTTTTAATTTTGACTGAAACAGCTTTTCATCCTTAATTATTGAAGGCATACTTAAATGTATCCCAACTCCTGAAGCCAGCATGTAACACACCTCCTTTTCCAGGATTGTTTCTTTAATTACTACTATTGCAAAGCAGGGTTCTCCTATTCCACTGTTATCACTGAACTAAACAACAAAAATTTCCACCATTTCCCAAAGATGTTAAGAATTAATGTAGATCCTATGTTCTTCATGTAATCAAAATCAGCCTTTAGAAAAAATAAGGTCTATCACACTGCACACATCCTTTGCCTGGCTTATGAATTCATAAAGGATGATACAGCCATCATTGATATTCAGCTTCCTAGAATTTGAAATCTGTTAACTGTGAACTCCAAAAAGCAGGTTGGAAAGTCCACTCTGATCACATCTCAGAAAACTAGTGACAGTGAACCCAGCTTTCTATTTCAAACGTGCCTGAAGTTTGTCCTGTAAATGATACAAACACTCTTCCCTAGACTGTTTCTGAAATAAGTTTCAAAAAACATGCATGCTACAGTGACTGAAACACTCCTTTCCTTAACTTTATGTAAAACCTAGATATTGGTTTGCTCTACACTGCTATCCCATAGATTAGTAGGAGTACCAGCTAGAGTTTACTGTACTATTCACAGAGAAGGGTTGGATAGCCAAATGCAAGCAGTGGAAAAGCATTGCACGATCCATTAAGATACCACTGGTGATAAGAAATTCCAACTACACCTTGCTGATGGTACCAGTTTGGTCACTAATGACCACCAGAAAAATCAGGTCTTACTTCACTCTGTTTTTCCAAGCATCAACTAGCCACTAAGTTAATTTTGTATTTAACTTCCTTGCTATTGTCACTGATCCAGTACCATTAGCAAAGCTCACCTTTGGCAACTCCTTTTTAACAATGCTAAGCCACACTTTTCGCCGACGTGCATTAAGTTGCTCAATAGACAAATGCTTTTTCTTGGACCCAGGTGGTGGTGTATCATGAGAAAACTTGGCAAAAACTTTGGTCTGGTGATGGTGGCGTCGTGGTGACTCCTCTGAAGAGAGTTCTTCATCCCGTCTCCTCTTTTTCTTTACTTTTTTCAACTTGCCTGCATAGCAACAATGATCATAAAAACCAATATATTTTTCTATTTTTGGGACACATTTAGCCAGGTATCTTTGCTGAGTAAACTAGCCTAGTCAATTTACGTGTGGAACCAACAAAAAAGCCAAAGTTATCCATGTTTGCCAATTCTGGTACCATCCATTTATCATACGAAATATTTCCTCATTACTCTATAGTGGAAAGATTTTCCTGATTAATACTAGAGTGGTGAAATACAATTCTTCCACTCAGGAAAACATGCCTTAGGAGTTAAAATGTCTGACACCTGGTGCAATGTTTCTTGCTTTGTGGTAAAATTCTACTCAAAGACATGTAAAGGTAAGACATTTAAAGGTAACAACATTAGCATTTGGTACAGTAAGCCTCAAACCAGACTTCTCAGCAGTTGAAAAAGATTGGCATGTTATCACGTATTACAGATACCAGCTTTCAGAGGAAATTGATACTGGTATCAGACATGAAAAATATTCTCTGAGCATGCAAAATCACGGATGCTACAAGATTAGTGGAGGAAAATAAACAGTTAAAGGAAAGATAGGAAGGAAGCCCAAAATAGCACCCTAAAAACACAGCTCAAACTTCAGTGCTTGTGAGTACTCTAGAGCAGCAGAGAGAATTCACCTTAAGCTGACAGCTCATAGCTTTCTCTTCCTGCTTCCTTACAGATTTACAGCTGCTGCCAGCTCAATCCAGAAAGGAAACTCTACTTCCTGGCAAACATGCATCTGAGAAACGCCAGCTGAGAGGTTACAAAATTCTATTTTAACTCATGATGAACATCAATTCTGAGTTCCCTCTAATTTCCAGAAAACACTCTCACTCCCTATCATTTCTTGTTCACTAGAATTACAGATTCAGGAATAACTGCAGCAGGTACTGGACAAGTTCTTAGATTTTTCAAGGAACTTTTTGTGTTTTCAAAAAGCTGAGTAAATGGACTATGATACACAACAGTATTCATGGATTCCAAAGCAATGAACGAAGCTATAAAGGTACTTAACTGCATCATTTTCATTCTAGATTCAGAGGTCCAAAAAGAAAATCTAAAGTAATGACTCTCAATTCACACTCCTCTTTTTTTTTTTTTTACCTTTTTAACCCTTTCTAAAAGCCAGAAGATAAAGCACAGTATTTTCTGAAGATTTTTTTTCTTTGACAAAACTGGATATTTCCATGCAAAACCCCAAAGTTTTAAACATTTATGTTTATTGAAAGGAAATAATATAGGAAAGAAGTATAATCACAGCAGCAATTTACAAACACAAGGTTAGTGACTTCACCTTTTAATTTTTTCTCTTCTTTAAACTTCTTTTTCTTGGGCCCTAGCAGGTGGCGCTGCTGCTCGTAGTAAGGATCGTAGGTAGACAGCAGTCCTACACTGTAGTACTGATACTGCTGCAACTGAAGCAGATGTAAATGAGCACAGTAACGAAAAACAGATCCAGCAGCTAACAGAAATAGCAGGTAAACAAGTTCAGATCTTGATCATAAATAAGACACGAGAAAACATGCGCTTCTCCATATTTAGCATTGTTATCAAGGATCATACAAGTGTTTGAAGTGAAACCACTGCTCCCAGAGGTGATCTCCAAGTTCTGCACAGGGAGCCAAGCCCACCCAGTTAGGTAAGATGGGAAGAGTGGGCACTGAAGCTTACACTTTCAAACCATACTGCTCTATCTTTTCCATAGGGGTGCTGCCCAGCAAGACAGCACATTACACATAAGTGGTCCAATCATGGACCTCTGATTTGTTTTACCTGTATTCCCAAATTACAGACGTGTTCTACTTCACCACTTCAAAGGATGTAAAAGGATGGGTTTAGATAAAAGCATTTAAAAGATTTCCACAAAGATAAACAACTTGAGCATTCAGATTGTCAAGTAAAAATACATCTGCCTCAGCAATTTTTCCCCCAAATTATCAAAAAAGTCAGTGTATTTCAAGCATTATTCAACTAAAATATTGAAGAACTATACACAGGCAATGTACAAACAGGCAAATTATTAAAAGACAGTACAGGTCAGAAATCAACTATTTAAAAACTAAGCATGCTATTAAGTTAATAAAAGATTTCTGAAAAGCGAGAACATCAGCATAAACAAACTTCTTGGGACGGATGTTTTCACCCCCTCGTAACTATACTGCTGATCTGACAATACCCTGGTTATTTCCACTGGATGTTATTTCTCACAAGTCTAGAAATAAATATTTGTGTAAAATCTAACAAAAGTTATGACCTGTGTAAAAATTTGACGTATGAAAATTTCTGAAGTTATGTAATATTTAAAGAAGCTAACATAATCTTGGTTCAGAACTTAACAAGTCAACAAAGGAAAGAAGTAGACAAAAGCAAAGACCTCAGTGGGAAAACAGTCCTTCACTTTTCTGCAGAAATTTAAAAAGAATATGAAACAAGACGACAAATGTTAATTTCAGACACATCCTCTGATAGCAGCAAAGGATTACTTCCTTCATCTGAGACTACTTTCTGGTGCAATTCAAAACAGCAATGAAAAGAATTTCTGCAAAAGCCCTTATAATTTGAAGAAATATATTCTTAGAATCAAAAGAGTCATAGAATTTGGCCTAATATTCAGGAAAATGCAGAAATGAGGCAGAATATTTTCATATAAGGGAAAAAAGATAATATGAGAAGAAAATTCAAAATAAAAAAAGAAAGATAGGAAAAGAAAAAAAGAAAGTCAAAATGCCAAAGAATGACAGAAAACAGTAAGTAAGAAAACTAGGAACTCCCTTTCAAGAAGGTAAACATCGTCTTATTACTCATCACCTTAATGATCATGTAAGTATACTGCTTTAGGTTTAAATAAACAATTTTAGTCTTGAACAGTTACAACCTGTATTAGAATTTAACACACAGCACCTCAGTTTTCACATATATCAGTCAAATCTTGCATTCTAGCACCCTATATTTGCTCTAGTACTGGGACAGAGCACTGGGGAAGCTATATATAACACATGTGCCAGTACATAAATTATTGACAGATTCTCAGCATAAGGCATCAACAGTTTTTCAGTCTGTAGTAATTAATTAAATAACCCTTGTCTGAAACTCATGTCAGATTGTTGTAGTCTCCCAAACACCAGGGGATTTTACAGTCCACAAAATATTTTGACAAAAATATAAGAGCAGTTAAAATAACACAGTTGAAGGAAAGAATAAAAAAATCAAGGAAATGTAAAAATTCTGGATTTTTACCTCTTTGTCTTTGCTATATTTACTCTGATGCAGTTTCTTATATTTGTGTAATCGCAGCATATGGTGAAGTTCCTCCCTCGAGAGAGAAAATTCTTCTTCCTCGTCTCCGTCCTCATCACTTAGTGAATCTGTGTCACTGGAGTCATCACTCAGAAGGATACTCTAAAAAGAATAAGTGGAAACTAATTTAACAATCACAAGTGCCTATACTGAATTGTTTATTAATGCAAAGCACTCTTGAGTCTTTACCTAATAAAGGGCTGTGGGTACACAATACTCAGTATTTACGAAGTGTCTTCCATCTGAAATGCCTTTTCTGAGGTACAGGACCGTGCAGCAGTGAATCCAATATACACTTTCTGATTTGGGGGGAGGCAGTTTTCTGTTAAGTTTGGTGACAGTTACACCATTTTAGAATCCACTTTGTCTGTTTGTGGTCTCAGAAAAGCAGCAGTTAGAAAATCCAGGATACCAGTAGGGGCATTTAGTGATATATGGTTGCAGGCACTTTCCTGCCCCATTTGGATTAGGCTCTTGGCAGCCTGTTTTTGCTAACTAGAGAAGGCTGCAGTACAATGAAAACGCAAAGATGGCATAAAGCCACCACTCCACTTTCTCCTCCATCCTTAATTGGACCTTGTACTGAGTTAATCTTAAAAACAAATTTTCAGTCAAGCCCCAAATGTCCATTCAATATATTTCACAATAGCTCATTTTAATGTGGACAGTGCACTAAAATTACTTAAAAGTTTCTGAATGTACACTCACTGTGAAATTTAACTATAAAATGTTGCTGCTCACCAAATTGAAATGCCTACCGTCCATTTTGCTACCCGACAGAAATGAAAGCCTCAAATCTACAGAGGCTATCATTCCATTTTGTTCTACCCAAAGTCTAATACAATATTCATTATCAACCACCACATACACTTCTTTCTTTCCATTTCCAAGATGAGAAGCCTCTGTAGAATGTATTTTTTGCTTTGGCAAGTGTTTTTTCCTAATGTGAAAAAAAAGAAACAAAACTAAGCTACATTCCTTTCTTCTTAGCAAGGGACACTAGCTCTAGTTACCTCTAAAACAGTGCAGCGAACAACAAGCCAGTACAGAACAAGACTAAGGAATTAATTTGGAGCCCTCTTTTCAGCCACACAAAATATTACCACATCTCTGTATCACCTTATGCCTCTTTTTCAGTGTGAGAATTTGCATCAACTAAATTGCATCACATAATTTAGGGCAGCACTTAAAACACATTAGTCCAGCTTTCTGAGCTCTCAGTAGTACATGCAAAGTAAAATTAAACGGACTACTGAGATGAGAACAAACTTACTGTTATGTTACTGTATTTTGAAATTTTGTCTGTGATAATTTGTGATAAGGCTCTGAGCGATGAACTCGTTTTCTTGTTGCTGTCTGCTTGCTTATGTGTTTCTAGACCATGATCTATGTCAGATGACAAAAAGGAACCACTCACCACTGTCTAAGAGGTTGTGGACTGGAACTCTACTCACAGATTTCGTTATAACTGCATTTCTTTCCAATATTCTTACCTTCAGCCACTTCCTGCTTTTCTTCAGTTTGGAAAAGTTATACAAGCTCCCTTTTTCAGACTTTGCCTCTGTATAGAGAAAAAATAAAAATAAAGTTCTTAAGAAATAATGCTTTTCCCAGTTTATCCCAAAGAAAGCAGAGATTCATCCTAGCGCATGCCTACCTGGCTGCAGTACTCCATTCAGGGAATGTGTGTTCAGCATCCCGGAATTCCCTGCTCCAGAAGACTCCCCAAGCAAAGAGTTTGGAGGCTCTTCCTTAACTTGCATCAGGGGATCCCCAGACTGAGGCAGCAAAGGATTGTCATCCAATCCATCTTCACTCTCATCACTGCATGAAGATATGTAAAATCATGACAATTAAAGGAAAATATTCAAAAGAGGAGATGGCCATTTGTCTAAAGGTTTGAGAATTGAGACAGCTTCAGATGTAATTTTACACATCAGAAATATTGCTGTTAATAACCTCCTGTTAACCCCTCTGCAACAGTTAATCATCAGACCAGCCTGGCTATGCTATCTATCTACTTGCACCTTCAGCCTTTAACAAGGCTGCCTGATTTGAAAAGAATGAACTAAGCCAGAAATTAACTACTATCAAGTGAAACCAAAGCACACTATCATCATCCTCAGCACTACTGTACATGTGAGAAATACAAAGCTATACTTTTTCTGCTCTTGGTGTGGACCTTATTACCTGCTTGTAAATACACCTGTTACCCATACAGTGAGCAGTTCTGTAACTCTACAATTCCAAAACACTGATGAAATTAAACATAAAATGTTTTGGAACAGAAACCTATGTTGCTGACTCACTTCTAGTTGCTACAACTTACTTACATTTAAATTCTGCATCTAACAACAGTCTTCGAATTTCACTTAGGGCTACAGGCCATCTCCCTGAAAAAATCAACTTAGCGCTTGTTCATCCTACTTTTTGCAGACAAAGAAAAGTTTTGGCCACTTGGCTACAAAAAAAGAGCTTTAAAACGTTGTGCTAATTTTACCTGGACTGGCAAGACACTGAATTATCAGTGTGAACTAACAGAAGCACAGTACAAAATCTTTACAGGAGAAGAGTTTTAATGAGCAAGGCACTACTAAACCCTTAATAAGGATGTTGCCCAGGAACAATATAATAAAAATGTTTGTCTTTCCTTGGTATTCCCAATGGAAAACAGAAAAGGTTTTGGTACCTGGATATACTCCTGTTAAAGATGGCAGATGTCTGTCGTAAAAACTGATCCAGTCGCAGAGCTTTCTCCAGATATTGCAGATAAAGGGGTTTTGCCAGCTCTGAGCAGCTGCCATCCTCCCTGGCACCCAGCTCTGAGGCCATAGAACAAGCTTCTCCTCATGCACAGGTGCCTCTGAACACACAGCTGTTAAGAAGAAAAAACAGTCATCATCACCACCACCACCACTGAAAGCAACCAGCTTGGTGAGCAGCCAAATCTACTCCATGCTACACCACATGCTAATATTTTGCAGAACACATAACCGAGGAAGTTCTGTGCAGTTAACATGTAAACTAAACAAATAAACAGAAATTCACACTAAACTTTCCACCATAATCCTACCATAGTGAAAAACGAGATTCTTATTTTTCTGTTTTATGACTTCGCGGATGCCGTTTGACAGGAATAAGCACTGCACTAGTGCGATAATCCAAGCGGTGACACAGAAATGCAAAGCACAATGAAGGCAGTCCTTGAACACCTGAAGTAAATTTTCATAACTACTAAAGATAATACGTTTAACTCTGAACAGAGGGCACCCATGTATCATGAAAGCTGAATGAAAGTAACTGAATTATTCTTAAATTGAATCATATAAACTTACTCCAAAAAGGAAGCACTAGCAAAAATATTATTGTTCTTCAGTTGTTTTTACCATTCAGTTCACAGCTGTAATCTACAAAATACTTTAAATACTTTCCTTTACTTTAAAGCAACACTGCTTTTACAGCACTCAGAACATAGTTGTTACCTGCTATTCTAAGCTACAAATACTTAACAAAAAAACCTTCCATTCTAAAATTTAACTGCTATCTTTATTAAAGAAAAAGTAACACATCACTAGCAATTTATTACATACTTTTTATATTTACAAATTTAGAACATACTCTAGCTTTATGTTTTTTCAACTAGTAAAAACAGACAGCCCGATTTTCATTTTTGATTTGTTTTCAGGATTTCAGATTCTTAAAAAACCAAACACATCCCCCCTGCAATATGCATAATGCATACTTTAAAACCAAACCTATCAAAACATTCTATTGCTCTGTCAACTGCAGTTTTTTCTTCCTCCAGTTACAAAAGATGTCATAAAAACTGTTACAGCAATAGCTCTGTCAACTGCAATTTTATATTTCTTTGATTACAAAGGATGCCATCATTGTTACATAATAATAGTAACAAAGATAAATTTAAATTATTTCCAAAGTCACAATTGTTATTGTGTAAATGGAAGGGCTGTCAATACCCTAAACATTATAATATTTACCAATAAATAAATGCATTAAGCTTTTGATTCTGGTGAAGGACAAAAATAAAACCAGTCAGCTTTTGAAACACTTAGATCAATTGCTCTTCTGAAGGATTCTTGGTTTCTATCACTTCTTAAAAATACTAGAAAACCTGAAGCAAACTTCACATTATCTTACTGCAAATTTTAAATCTGTACAATTATTAAATAATTAACTACTAAGGTGTTTTAAGCTTATATAAGTGAAAACACAGCTTGAGTATCTAGTCTTCAAATTGTTCTCTCTTCACATATGGAGTCAAAAAAAACCAGCATCTAACTTTTTTGAAGTCTTTTACCCTCAAAAATTACAGAACAGATTGAGAATTTCTAAGTTACAAAAAACTATGATAACCGCTTACCACTTTGAGACTAATGGCTGTGGTTGAGCGAGAACAAATATATATTATTTCTTAATAAACACCTAGCCTTGATTTAACATCTTAAATAATGAATAACACAGAATAAACAACAGTGTGTCAGAAATTGTCAGATGGCATAAAAGTCCTCATTTAAAAATTATTTTTAGACTGAAGGTACCTAGGTCCAGCTTTCTATATGCTAGATCTTCGTATACCTGACAGCAATGGAATGATTGAGCGCTGCTACCAAACACCCACTTCTAGCAGAGATTAACAGACATAACAAAGCACCTGAAAGCCTTCCCTGTGATAAGGGCATGAAGATTCATATTTTCCCAGAAACTTTCATCTATATACATCATATTGCTTAACAGTCATCCGAAAAAAAATCCCTAAAACCAAAAACTGTCTTCCAAGAGACAAGGCCATGAAGAAAGTAAAGAGGTTAGAAAACAAGAGGAAACACGTAACTTGTGTCTCTGATGGACGAAATAATTCAGGAGGAGACAGAAAAGGACACCAAGAAGGTGAAAGTGGTTTTCTTTCAGATCACCAATAAAAATTATATATACTATAGAGCAAGATTCAACCGCTAGTATCATACCAGAAAAATTAGCAATGCCTTTTATCACTCCATTTCGAAAGGCATCCACCAACAAGAGCATGTGTTATGTTAACATGGTGCTATTTTACTTTCCCAGTCAAAATGTCACGTGCAACCACTGTTTAATGATTTTACTCAAAACCCCAAGGCATCTTCCATGTGTCTGATCTTTGCAGAAAACCTCCTTCCCAAAGCTCAACATTCAGTGGTACTGCCTGTCCTGGAGGCACTCAGCACTCTGGGGAAAGAAACATGCCCCAAGGGGCACAACGCACACAGGACTTTAAACGAATTCTTTTGCACCCCAATGAGCCTTGCCCTCACAAAACTGTGAGAGCTTAACAGCAAAATCAAGGGAAAGAATTAAGACAGATTTGAAGTCAAGTTTTTAATTGCAGGAGAGCAAACAGGCCAGAGGCAAAACAAACGCCATTATATTCCTGATGTAAAATGAGTAGCTGAGCTTTCCTGGCTGCCCAGATGCACCTGCCTAAGCTCTGGTCTAAGTGGATCCATCAGACTGGATCAGCACCTCTCCTCCGCACCGGCAATGGTGCTCATCCGGCTCCATGCTCAGACAGCTTAGGAGATAACCCAGCAGAAGTCTGCTTCTTTACTTGCAAGATATTAGTGACCCTATGAAAAGAAGATGTTATCTGATGTGTTTAGCAATTAGAAAACTAAGACACTTTCTCAGGAGTGGCTCATTCCCATTGCACACAGTTCCCAGGCAAATGCAAAAGCAAGTGTTATTACCCTCTGCCTGCAATGACTGCAGTAACTGCAGAGAGTAGGTTTCACTCCATATTTTAATACATTAAATCCCCCCCTTCTTGTATACACTATGCTAAATACCTGTCTCATCTTTACTTTTTTCAGATACCTATGTTCTGAAATGTTACTTCCAAGATCAGGAAACCTTCCATTTCTGCATTTAATAAAGCCCTCCTTGTACTGACACCGTAAAATCACTCCGCATTTCACCTGTAGAAAGGAAAGCTTTTGCTTGTCTTCCTATTTTAATTGTCCTAAGAGGTTCCCGCACAAAGTTTATTACTCTTGTCCTCTAAACAGTTACTCCTCTGTATCCTGCCTACCAAATAAACAGAGGAGAGCTAAACAATATTCCTACATGTATTAACAATGCCCAAAACAAATGTAGTAAGTGTTACACAGGCACACTGAACAGAGAATAGCTCAGCCATTGAATTCAGCCTTTCATTTATTTATATGCTAACAGTCCCATGGTGCTTTTCTGCTGGTCAAAGTAGTAATATGGGAAGCTAATTGACAGATTCCTCTTTATTCTTTGTTATTTCGTTCCTACCCTAGGTTTTAAGAAACAAAGATTTCCAATGGCAAAACCTGCCTGAACACTGAAGCAAGAGAAGATGGGAACAAACAAGTGAGAGGCACACACCAGCCTGATCCACTGCAGCAGGTACGGTGTCCAGGACATCACAGAGACGCTCCTTCAGTGGATTTACATGGTGATGACATTCACTCCACTTTTCTTTGCCATTTTTTAAGCAGATCTATACTTGTGCCTACTCAGTTTAAGGAAGATTGCAGAAATTTTCAAAATGTTCTCGTTACTGATGGCAACATCTAGGTAAATACTCACGTTACAGGTGGTAAAATGACTGGATGCTGTAGAGTAATCCTTCTGCCATCACAGCATTCTTACTGATACACGCCAATTTTATGTTAAGTCTCAGTACCAAATTCAGTAGTTATTTGCTTTTTCTCTTCACCTTCCCTAGAGTTGTAATATTTTAGAAAACACGCATTTGGAAATAAACACCTGCTGCGTTGCCTGGCTGGCACTGTGAATCCTCTAACATCCTTACTCACATTGAAACCATTTAATTGTATCATGTGGCCCTTTGACTTACCAAAGGCACAAGTAAAACACCACCAGCAGGATACGAGTTTAGTTACACATATATCAACTTCATACAAATAACCTTCACAATAATTTATTTTCTTTTAAAGATCTAAGCTCAGTTCTGAAGAAGCCTTGCTTACCCTGCTTTAAATCACATTGCTTAGTTCAATGATAACGTAGGTTGGGGTTTCTTCACTCTGTTTTTCAAGCCTGCCCATTACAAGGTCTAGTCAGTGAGTAAATACCCAGCACCGAAGAAAAATCCTCCAAGGACACCCTCAAAGAGCAGAGTTACTTTGTGTAACAAGGTTTTTACGCTTGACACCCACCGACCTGCACCAGCCAAACAGCAAAAACACTGCTCTCATGAAGCAGCCTAGCTCTAAAAGTAGATTCTCCCAGTTTAAGTAGACACTGGCTATTTCTGAATTAAGTCATCTGTTCTTGCTATCAGTATCAATGCAAAGCAGGAGCCCCGCTGATGCCAAGCTCATTGGCACCTGTACCAAGCTGCAAGCTGGAAAGGGCTTGCTTTGCACAGCTCTTGGAAATAGTTATTTTTCCTCCAGGAGTCTCATTTTTCTTTTTTTTTTCCCCCTTCTGTTGCTGGCACCTCTACACCTCAGGTAAGGCCCAGAGGATCACTTTTTCTTTGCTCTGTGCCTAACACTCACATCAAACACTACAGCAAACAGTGGGAACAACTACACCCCGGCTGAGGGCACGCACACAAACACAAGCTGCCACGGAGGTACAAGGTACAACACCGCAGCACAGTGCCCCTCCTTAGCCCACGACAAACGCCAGGCAAATCAGAGAGGGAAAACTAACTCCGTCCCGCCTGCCAGGCACTGAGCGCATGTGCAGCACTGAGGCACTACCAGCTGGCAGGTGACCGCACGCACTTGTGCGAACACTTCAGCCCGCAAAAGCGGAGCTTCTCACCTCTCCTCCATCCAACCAGCGTAAGCACGCTGACAAAACACTCAACTTGACAAAACCCTGAAATCCCAGTTTACACATGGAAAGTATGTATTCCTCACATCCCTATTTACAGCATTGAGAGTTTCATCCGTAACACAGAATTAAAAATCAGGAGCAAGGATACAACCTTCTGTGCTACCTTTGCTTGGAAGAGAATTACACACTCCTCTTTCTGCTCTCACATTTCAGCTTGCTTTGGTAAATGTTTAGTTACACTTAGAACCATTTTGCAGAGTACATTATGTGCCAGGTCTTAAAGCAAAACACAATCCCCATATAGTCTTTTTATGGCAGTCTTAAATATAACTTGGATATGTAAGAGATTATTGCTTTAAAAAAGAACATAGGAGGGTATTTCATACAAACCTGAAGCCCTCAGTCTCCACTAAACTCAAGCTGAATGAATAACAGACACGTGTACATACAACTGAAGTGTGACTTCACATCATTTCAGTTTGAAATGGAAAATAAGCCATTTTAATTGCTTTTCGGAGTAATGAAATCCAGTTAAAATGAGATACTGTCTTATACACAGTACTTTGCTGTTTTGCTTTTGTAGTAAGGGTTTATATTGTTTTCCAAGGATATCTGTTCCTTTTCATTGATATCTGTTCCACCTTTTAACCGCTTTTAAATACAGTGAAGAAAAGCCAGCGGGGCACAAGCTCTGAATTTTCTAATTGCCAAAATAACAGTCACATATAGGGCCTCATTTATTATATATATATAACCTATACAAAAAACTTATCAGATACATACACATAAGTGAACAACAGAATATCTTAAAACATACCGGACACAAAAGTCAGTGTGTCACAGCTCTGCTTCCCTGTTTAAACTAGTAGAAAAATGACTGACAGAAAACTAAACCTAACTATTTAATTGTTCAATTAGAGTAAGTCTTGTCCCAAAAGGGCAGTTAACAGTACTTATGGAGACCTCTGACAATGCGCCCATGCTCTCTGCACTCCGTAACAGCACCAACTGCCATCCCCACACGTTGCCACAGCTCCACTCCTCTCTCTGTACACAAAACGCGGACTGCAGGCATGTTTTCGGTTTTGTTTCATTTTTATTCCCTCCACCCCAGACCACAAAAAGGGAACTATGTCCAAGAAAACTCTAAGAGTATAATTTTCATCTTGCCATCTAAAACTATCCTTAGCGTTTAATTTATCTTGTCAAATAAGAATTTGCTTATTACAAAATTTACAGCTTATTACATTATATCCAAATGGAACAAAACTTGCTCATTTCAACAGTCAAGAAATGCAATGGAGTTATTTTAAGCAACTTTAAAAATATCCATGCGAGAGATGGACTAGAAGTGAATTACAGGGAATATCCTTAAGCACTAGGAGAAGGTTTGAGCTACAGTCCCATTTCTCATACTTTTCCCTCACTATCTTACCAACCTCTGGATGTCACGATGTACTCTTATACACACACGTTAAAGGAATGGCAACACAAATACATCATTTCTGACTCGTGTAAATTAAAAAAAAAAAAGATGGATATCGGTCACGCACAGGCTTACCAGGCATACTGTACAAATCCATACAGTAGATTTGTTCATATGAAAAAAAATTAAAATTCTAACAATGCACATAAAGGCGTTTGAATAAAAAGAAAGGAACTTGACTTGCACCATTTTCTTCATGGAAAGAAGAAAATAATCTAAAGGAATTGACCATTATCACCTACAACACTGCTGAGAGGGAAACTTAAGACACAGGACTAGCAACAGGGTAACAAAAAGAATGTCCAACGGTAAATCATCACAGCAGGAACTGTGTTAGACCCCGCGTTTGCAGTGAAACAGGGTTAGACTTCACACCGCAGCCTCAGACAGGTCTTTTCAGCGCACACATCCTCCAGCCCCAAGGTGAGCTGTGCGTGATGCGCACCTGGCCGGGACTTTGGCACCCAACACCTTCCCTCCGGCCGCTGCGGGGCTGTCCGGCTTCCGAGCCCACCCGCCAG